>NC_069137.1:41122966-41137966 GCF_026914265.1 Mya arenaria | reverse complement strand
TGATGATGATGATGATGATGATGATGATGATGAATGAGGAATGACGAAGAGGATGATCATGACAGCTGAAGATTATGACAGCTGAAGATTATGACAGGTGAAGACGATGTTGAAAATGATGGGAGTGAAGAGGGGGGTGTGAAGAAGAAGAAGAAGAAGAAGAAGAAGAAGAAGAAGAAGAAGAAGAAGAAGAAGAAGAAGAAGAAGAAGAAGAAGAAGAAGATTATTGCTAACTTTCGCATTTAAGATATTCACATTGCAAAAAAGGCTGATGAATCGATTCGTTTATACTTTTCAAGTTTTGCCCATTTAAAGTTAATTAATCTTATTTTCTCAGGTTGGCGGGATGCAGCTTTACTAGCAGTGGAGTTCGCTTCCTCTGCTTCTGCGGACAACACCATAAAAGAAGTTATGTTTAATTTTGCTCACTTTTCTAGAATTTGTTGAAAGTCCGAAAATGTGTTTCAATCAATAAGTCAAATTTTCTTTTTTTAAGAAATACACATAAATGAATAGGCATTTTCTGTTGGTTTTTGAAATCTTACAGTGAACATGTTAAAAGGCACCAGCATTGTTCCCAAGATCTCTTTAACCGAACCCGTGTAGTAGAAAATGTTTATTTAGTTTTGGTGTATTACAATAAATATAGAATTGAATATTGGACGAGTCTTCCTATTGTTACATTGAATGTTATTAATTATATATTCATCAAATTGAAAAACTTAAGAAAACCTGATATTTCATTCTTTTGGATAGTATAAGTTTAAGAGCACTTCTATTTATTTGTTTAATATTTGTTTATTTTATTGTTATTGTACTTGATTTATTTAAATATAAACTTTATATAGGCACATATGGTGCTGCTTCTGTTCAAATGTTTCAGCGTCCAATGTACCGGAAGGGTACATCCATCCACCCGAAGAGATGCCCCTTGCAGTGGAGTTGGCTTCTGATGCCGCCCCCCCCCCCACCCTCCACCATTGAGGCGATGGCTCATAGCGGGACTGGATGAGGTAAGAATAGGTCTAGAAACCTTATTCATATATATATCTATATTTTATATTGATAAAAAAGATAATGATAATAGAGATGGGTAAAACGCGTATAGTTAGTGATAATTCAAGGGTTGAATATGTAATGGATGGTGATTATAATCTTGCATTCGGAGAATAAAGATGAGGAGGCGGGTGAGGATATGGATGAAGATGCGGATGGAACACAAGAAGAATGTTCTGCTACTGGTGGTTGTGGTGGTGGTGGTGCTGCTGCTGATGATAATGGTGCTACTTCTTTTTCTGCTGCTGCTGCTGCTGCTGCTGTTGCTGCTGCTGCTGATAATGATGATACTGCTGATAATGATGTTGTTGATGATGATGAAGATGATGATGATGATGACAGCTGTTGCTGCTGCTTATAATGATGCTGCTGCTACTGCTGATGATGATGATGATGATGATGATGATGATGATGATGATGATGATGATGATGATGATGATGATGATGAATGAGGAATGACGAAGAGGATGATCATGACAGCTGAAGATTATGACAGCTGAAGATTATGACAGGTGAAGACGATGTTGAAAATGATGGGAGTGAAGAGGGGGGTGTGAAGAAGAAGAAGAAGAAGAAGAAGAAGAAGAAGAAGAAGAAGAAGAAGAAGAAGAAGAAGAAGAAGAAGAAGATTATTGCTAACTTTTGCATTTAAGATATTCACATTGCAAAAAAGGCTGATGAATCGATTCGTTTATACTTTTCAAGTTTTGCCCATTTAAAGTTAATTAATCTTATTTTCTCAGGTTGGCGGGATGCAGCTTTACTAGCAGTGGAGTTCGCTTCCTCTGCTTCTGCGGACAACACCATAAAAGAAGTTATGTTTAATTTTGCTCACTTTTCTAGAATTTGTTGAAAGTCCGAAAATGTGTTTCAATCAATAAGTCAAATTTTCTTTTTTTTAAGAAATACACATAAATGAATAGGCATGTTCTGTTGGTTTTTGAAATCTTACAGTGAACATGTTAAAAGGCACCAGCATTGTTCCCAAGATCTCTTTAACCGAACCCGTGTAGTAGAAAATGTTTATTTAGTTTTGGTGTATTACAATAAATATAGAATTGAATATTGGACGAGTCTTCCTATTGTTACATTGAATGTTATTAATTATATATTCATCAAATTGAAAAACTTAAGAAAACCTGATATTTCATTCTTTTGGATAATATAAGTTTAAGAGCACTTCTATTTATTTGTTTAATATTTGTTTATTTTATTGTTATTGTACTTGATTTATTTAAATATAAACTTTATATAGGCACATATGGTGCTGCTTCTGTTCAAATGTTTCAGCGTCCAATGTACCGGAAGGGTACATCCATCCACCCGAAGAGATGCCCCTTGCAGTGGAGTTGGCTTCTGATGCCGCCCCCCCCCCCACCCTCCACCATTGAGGCGATGGCTCATAGCGGGACTGGATGAGGTAAGAATAGGTCTAGAAACCTTATTCATATATATATCTATATTTTATATTGATAAAAAAGATAATGATAATAGAGATGGGTAAAACGCGTATAGTTAGTGATAATTCAAGGGTTGAATATGTAATGGATGGTGATTATAATCTTGCATTCGGAGAATAAAGATGAGGAGGCGGGTGAGGATATGGATGAAGATGCGGATGGAACACAAGAAGAATGTTCTGCTACTGGTGGTTGTGGTGGTGGTGGTGCTGCTGCTGATGATAATGGTGCTACTTCTTTTTCTGCTGCTGCTGCTGCTGCTGTTGCTGCTGCTGCTGATAATGATGATACTGCTGATAATGATGTTGTTGATGATGATGAAGATGATGATGATGATGACAGCTGTTGCTGCTGCTTATAATGATAGCTGCTGCTACTGATGATGATGATGATGATGATGATGATGATGATGATGATGATGATGATGATGATGATGAATGAGGAATGACGAAGAGGATGATCATGACAGCTGAAGATTATGACAGCTGAAGATTATGACAGGTGAAGACGATGTTGAAAATGATGGGAGTGAAGAGGGGGGTGTGAAGAAGAAGAAGAAGAAGAAGAAGAAGAAGAAGAAGAAGAAGAAGAAGAAGAAGAAGAAGAAGAAGAAGAAGAAGAAGATTATTGCTAACTTTTGCATTTAAGATATTCACATTGCAAAAAAGGCTGATGAATCGATTCGTTTATACTTTTCAAGTTTTGCCCATTTAAAGTTAATTAATCTTATTTTCTCAGGTTGGCGGGATGCAGCTTTACTAGCAGTGGAGTTCGCTTCCTCTGCTTCTGCGGACAACACCATAAAAGAAGTTATGTTTAATTTTGCTCACTTTTCTAGAATTTGTTGAAAGTCCGAAAATGTGTTTCAATCAATAAGTCAAATTTTCTTTTTTTTAAGAAATACACATAAATGAATAGGCATTTTCTGTTGGTTTTTGAAATCTTACAGTGAACATGTTAAAAGGCACCAGCATTGTTCCCAAGATCTCTTTAACCGAACCGGTGTAGTAGAAAATGTTTATTTAGTTTTGATATATTACAATAAATATAGAATTGAATATTGGACGAGTCTTCCTATTGTTACATTGAATGTTATTAATTATATATTCATCAAATTGAAAAACTTAAGAAAACCTGATATTTCATTCTTTTGGATAATATAAGTTTAAGAGCACTTCTATTTATTTGTTTAATATTTGTTTATTTTATTGTTATTGTACTTGATTTATTTAAATATAAACTTTATATAGGCACATATGGTGCTGCTTCTGTTCAAATGTTTCAGCGTCCAATGTACCGGAAGGGTACATCCATCCACCCGAAGAGATGCCCCTTGCAGTGGAGTTGGCTTCTGATGCCGCCCCCCCCCACCCTCCACCATTGAGGCGATGGCTCATAGCGTGACTGGATGAGGTAAGAATAGGTCTAGAAACCTTATTCATATATATATCTATATTTTATATTGATAAAAAAGATAATGATAATAGAGATGGGTAAAACGCGTATAGTTAGTGATAATTCAAGGGTTGAATATGTAATGGATGGTGATTATAATCTTGCATTCGGAGAATAAAGATGAGGAGGCGGGTGAGGATATGGATGAAGATGCGGATGGAACACAAAAAGAATGTTCTGCTACTGGTGGTTGTGGTGGTGGTGGTGCTGCTGCTGATGATAATGGTGCTACTTCTTTTTCTGCTGCTGCTGCTGCTGCTGTTGCTGCTGCTGATAATGATGATACTGCTGATAATGATGTTGTTGATGATGATGAAGATGATGATGATGATGACAGCTGTTGCTGCTGCTTATAATGATGCTGCTGCTACTGATGATGATGATGATGATGATGATGATGATGATGATGATGATGATGATGATGATGATGAATGAGGAATGACGAAGAGGATGATCATGACAGCTGAAGATTATGACAGCTGAAGATTATGACAGGTGAAGACGATGTTGAAAATGATGGGAGTGAAGAGGGGGTGTGAAGAAGAAGAAGAAGAAGAAGAAGAAGAAGAAGAAGAAGAAGAAGAAGAAGAAGAAGAAGAAGATTGCTAACTTTTGCATTTAAGATATTCACATTGCAAAAAAGGCTGATGAATCGATTCGTTTATACTTTTCAAGTTTTGCCCATTTAAAGTTAATTAATCTTATTTTCTCAGGTTGGCGGGATGCAGCTTTACTAGCAGTGGAGTTCGCTTCCTCTGCTTCTGCGGACAACACCATAAAAGAAGTTATGTTTAATTTTGCTCACTTTTCTAGAATTTGTTGAAAGTCCGAAAATGTGTTTCAATCAATAAGTCAAATTTTCTTTTTTTTAAGAAATACACTTAAATGAATAGGCATTTTCTGTTGGTTTTTGAAATCTTACAGTGAACATGTTAAAAGGCACCAGCATTGTTCCCAAGATCTCTTTAACCGAACCCGTGTAGTAGAAAATGTTTATTTAGTTTTGGTGTATTACAATAAATATAGAATTGAATATTGGACGAGTCTTCCTATTGTTACATTGAATGTTATTAATTATATATTCATCAAATTGAAAAACTTAAGAAAACCTGATATTTCATTCTTTTGGATAATATAAGTTTAAGAGCACTTCTATTTATTTGTTTAATATTTGTTTATTTTATTGTTATTGTACTTGATTTATTTAAATATAAACTTTATATAGGCACATATGGTGCTGCTTCTGTTCAAATGTTTCAGCGTCCAATGTACCGGAAGGGTACATCCATCCACCCGAAGAGATGCCCCTTGCAGTGGAGTTGGCTTCTGATGCCGCCCCCCCCCCACCCTCCACCATTGAGGCGATGGCTCATAGCGGGACTGGATGAGGTAAGAATAGGTCTAGAAACCTTATTCATATATATATCTATATTTTATATTGATAAAAAAGATAATGATAATAGAGATGGGTAAAACGCGTATAGTTAGTGATAATTCAAGGGTTGAATATGTAATGGATGGTGATTATAATCTTGCATTCGGAGAATAAAGATGAGGAGGCGGGTGAGGATATGGATGAAGATGCGGATGGAACACAAGAAGAATGTTCTGCTACTGGTGGTTGCGGTGGTGGTGGTGCTGCTGCTGATGATAATGCTACTACTTCTTTTTCTGCTGCTGCTGCTGCTGCTGCTGTTGCTGCTGCTGATAATGATGATACTGCTGATAATGATGTTGTTGATGATGATGAAGATGATGATGATGATGACAGCTGTTGCTGCTGCTTATAATGATGCTGCTGCTACTGATGATGATGATGATGATGATGATGATGATGATGATGATGATGATGATGATGATGAATGAGGAATGACGAAGAGGATGATCATGACAGCTGAAGATTATGACAGCTGAAGATTATGACAGGTGAAGACGATGTTGAAAATGATGGGAGTGAAGAGGGGGGTGTGAAGAAGAAGAAGAAGAAGAAGAAGAAGAAGAAGAAGAAGAAGAAGAAGAAGAAGAAGATTATTGCTAACTTTTGCATTTAAGATATTCACATTGAAAAAAAGGCTGATGAATCGATTCGTTTATACTTTTCAAGTTTTGCCCATTTAAAGTTAATTAATCTTATTTTCTCAGGTTGGCGGGATGCAGCTTTACTAGCAGTGGAGTTCGCTTCCTCTGCTTCTGCGGACAACACCATAAAAGAAGTTATGTTTAATTTTGCTCACTTTTCTAGAATTTGTTGAAAGTCCGAAAATGTGTTTCAATCAATAAGTCAAATTTTCTTTTTTTTAAGAAATACACATAAATGAATAGGCATTTTCTGTTGGTTTTTGAAATCTTACAGTGAACATGTTAAAAGGCACCAGCATTGTTCCCAAGATCTCTTTAACCGAACCCGTGTAGTAGAAAATGTTTATTTAGTTTTGGTGTATTACAATAAATATAGAATTGAATATTGGACGAGTCTTCCTATTGTTACATTGAATGTTATTAATTATATATTCATCAAATTGAAAAACTTAAGAAAACCTGATATTTCATTCTTTTGGATAATATAAGTTTAAGAGCACTTCTATTTATTTGTTTAATATTTGTTTATTTTATTGTTATTGTACTTGATTTATTTAAATATAAACTTTATATAGGCACATATGGTGCTGCTTCTGTTCAAATGTTTCAGCGTCCAATGTACCGGAAGGGTACATCCATCCACCCGAAGAGATGCCCCTTGCAGTGGAGTTGGCTTCTGATGCCGCCCCCCCCCCCCCACCCTCCACCATTGAGGCGATGGCTCATAGCGGGACTGGATGAGGTAAGAATAGGTATAGAAACCTTATTCATATATATATCTATATTTTATATTGATAAAAAAGATAATGATAATAGAGATGGGTAAAACGCGTATAGTTAGTGATAATTCAAGGGTTGAATATGTAATGGATGGTGATTATAATCTTGCATTCGGAGAATAAAGATGAGGAGGCGGGTGAGGATATGGATGAAGATGCGGATGGAACACAAGAAGAATGTTCTGCTACTGGTGGTTGTGGTGGTGGTGGTGCTGTTGCTGATGATAATGGTGCTACTTCTTTTTCTGCTGCTGCTGCTGCTGCTGCTGTTGCTGCTGCTGATAATGATGATACTGCTGATAATGATGTTGTTGATGATGATGAAGATGATGATGATGATGACAGCTGTTGCTGCTGCTTATAATGATGCTGCTGCTAATGATGATGATGATGATGATGATGATGATGATGATGATGATGATGATGATGATGATGATGAATGAGGAATGACGAAGAGGATGATCATGACAGCTGAAGATTATGACAGCTGAAGATTATGACAGGTGAAGACGATGTTGAAAATGATGGGAGTGAGAGGGGGGTGTGAAGAAGAAGAAGAAGAAGAAGAAGAAGAAGAAGAAGAAGAAGAAGAAGAAGAAGAAGAAGAAGAAGAAGAAGAAGATTATTGCTAACTTTTGCATTTAAGATATTCACATTGCAAAAAAGGCTGATGAATCGATTCGTTTATACTTTTCAAGTTTTGCCCATTTAAAGTTAATTAATCTTATTTTCTCAGGTTGGCGGGATGCAGCTTTACTAGCAGTGGAGTTCGTTTCCTCTGCTTCTGCGGACAACACCATAAAAGAAGTTATGTTTAATTTTGCTCACTTTTCTAGAATTTGTTGAAAGTCCGAAAATGTGTTTCAATCAATAAGTCAAATTTTCTTTTTTTTAATAAATACACATAAATGAATAGGCATTTTCTGTTGGTTTTTGAAATCTTACAGTGAACATGTTAAAAGGCACCAGCATTGTTCCCAAGATCTCTTTAACCGAACCCGTGTAGTAGAAAATGTTTATTTAGTTTTGGTGTATTACAATAAATATAGAATTGAATATTGGACGAGTCTTCCTATTGTTACATTGAATATTATTAATTATATATTCATCAAATTGAAAAACTTAAGAAAACCTGATATTTCATTCTTTTGGATAATATAAGTTTAAGAGCACTTCTATTTATTTGTTTAATATTTGTTTATTTTATTGTTATTGTACTTGATTTATTTAAATATAAACTTTATATAGGCACATATGGTGCTGCTTCTGTTCAAATGTTTCAGCGTCCAATGTACCGGAAGGGTACATCCATCCACCCGAAGAGATGCCCCTTGCAGTGGAGTTGGCTTCTGATGCCGCCCCCCCCCCCACCCTCCACCATTGAGGCGATGGCTCATAGCGGGACTGGATGAGGTAAGAATAGGTATAGAAACCTTATTCATATATATATCTATATTTTATATTGATAAAAAAGATAATGATAATAGAGATGGGTAAAACGCGTATAGTTAGTGATAATTCAAGGGTTGAATATGTAATGGATGGTGATTATAATCTTGCATTCGGAGAATAAAGATGAGGAGGCGGGTGAGGATATGGATGAAGATGCGGATGGAACACAAGAAGAATGTTCTGCTACTGGTGGTTGTGGTGGTGGTGGTTCTGCTGCTGATGATAATGGTGCTACTTCTTTTTCTGCTGCTGCTGCTGCTGCTGCTGTTGCTGCTGCTGATAATGATGATACTGCTGATAATGATGTTGTTGATGATGACGAAGATGATGATGATGATGACAGCTGTTGCTGCTGCTTATAATGATGCTGCTGCTACTGATGATGATGATGATGATGATGATGATGATGATGATGATGATGATGATGATGATGATGATGATGAATGAGGAATGACGAAGAGGATGATCATGACAGCTGAAGATTATGACAGCTGAAGATTATGACAGGTGAAGACGATGTTGAAAATGATGGGAGTGAAGAGGGGGGTGTGAAGAAGAAGAAGAAGAAGAAGAAGAAGAAGAAGAAGAAGAAGAAGAAGAAGAAGAAGAAGAAGAAGAAGAAGAAGAAGAAGAAGAAGAAGAAGAAGATTATTGCTAACTTTTGCATTTAAGATATTCACATTGCAAAAAAGGCTGATGAATCGATTCGTTTATACTTTTCAAGTTTTGCCCATTTAAAGTTAATTAATCTTATTTTCTCAGGTTGGCGGGATGCAGCTTTACTAGCAGTGGAGTTCGCTTCCTCTGCTTCTGCGGACAACACCATAAAAGAAGTTATGTTTAATTTTGCTCACTTTTCTAGAATTTGTTGAAAGTCCGAAAATGTGTTTCAATCAATAAGTCAAATTTTCTTTTTTTTAAGAAATACACATAAATGAATAGGCATTTTCTGTTGGTTTTTGAAATCTTACAGTGAACATGTTAAAAGGCACCAGCATTGTTCCCAAGATCTCTTTAACCGAACCCGTGTAGTAGAAAATGTTTATTTAGTTTTGGTGTATTACAATAAATATAGAATTGAATATTGGACGAGTCTTCCTATTGTTACATTGAATGTTATTAATTATATATTCATCAAATTGAAAAACTTAAGAAAACCTGATATTTCATTCTTTTGGATAATATAAGTTTAAGAGCACTTCTATTTATTTGTTTAATATTTGTTTATTTTATTGTTATTGTACTTGATTTATTTAAATATAAACTTTATATAGGCACATATGGTGCTGCTTCTGTTCAAATGTTTCAGCGTCCAATGTACCGGAAGGGTACATCCATCCACCCGAAGAGATGCCCCTTGCAGTGGAGTTGGCTTCTGATGCCGCCCCCCCCCCCCCCACCCTCCACCATTGAGGCGATGGCTCATAGCGGGACTGGATGAGGTAAGAATAGGTATAGAAACCTTATTCATATATATATCTATATTTTATATTGATAAAAAAGATAATGATAATAGAGATGGGTAAAACGCGTATAGTTAGTGATAATTCAAGGGTTGAATATGTAATGGATGGTGATTATAATCTTGCATTCGGAGAATAAAGATGAGGAGGCGGGTGAGGATATGGATGAAGATGCGGATGGAACACAAGAAGAATGTTCTGCTACTGGTGGTTGTGGTGGTGGTGGTGCTGTTGCTGATGATAATGGTGCTACTTCTTTTTCTGCTGCTGCTGCTGCTGCTGCTGTTGCTGCTGCTGATAATGATGATACTGCTGATAATGATGTTGTTGATGATGATGAAGATGATGATGATGATGACAGCTGTTGCTGCTGCTTATAATGATGCTGCTGCTAATGATGATGATGATGATGATGATGATGATGATGATGATGATGATGATGATGATGATGAATGAGGAATGACGAAGAGGATGATCATGACAGCTGAAGATTATGACAGCTGAAGATTATGACAGGTGAAGACGATGTTGAAAATGATGGGAGTGAGAGGGGGGTGTGAAGAAGAAGAAGAAGAAGAAGAAGAAGAAGAAGAAGAAGAAGAAGAAGAAGAAGAAGAAGAAGAAGATTATTGCTAACTTTTGCATTTAAGATATTCACATTGCAAAAAAGGCTGATGAATTGATTCGTTTATACTTTTCAAGTTTTGCCCATTTAAAGTTAATTAATCTTATTTTCTCAGGTTGGCGGGATGCAGCTTTACTAGCAGTGGAGTTCGTTTCCTCTGCTTCTGCGGACAACACCATAAAAGAAGTTATGTTTAATTTTGCTCACTTTTCTAGAATTTGTTGAAAGTCCGAAAATGTGTTTCAATCAATAAGTCAAATTTTCTTTTTTTTAATAAATACACATAAATGAATAGGCATTTTCTGTTGGTTTTTGAAATCTTACAGTGAACATGTTAAAAGGCACCAGCATTGTTCCCAAGATCTCTTTAACCGAACCCGTGTAGTAGAAAATGTTTATTTAGTTTTGGTGTATTACAATAAATATAGAATTGAATATTGGACGAGTCTTCCTATTGTTACATTGAATGTTATTAATTATATATTCATCAAATTGAAAAACTTAAGAAAACCTGATATTTCATTCTTTTGGATAATATAAGTTTAAGAGCACTTCTATTTATTTGTTTAATATTTGTTTATTTTATTGTTATTGTACTTGATTTATTTAAATATAAACTTTATATAGGCACATATGGTGCTGCTTCTGTTCAAATGTTTCAGCGTCCAATGTACCGGAAGGGTACATCCATCCACCCGAAGAGATGCCCCTTGCAGTGGAGTTGGCTTCTGATGCCGCCCCCCCCCCCCCCCACCCTCCACCATTGAGGCGATGGCTCATAGCGGGACTGGATGAGGTAAGAATAGGTATAGAAACCTTATTCATATATATATCTATATTTTATATTGATAAAAAAGATAATGATAATAGAGATGGGTAAAACGCGTATAGTTAGTGATAATTCAAGGGTTGAATATGTAATGGATGGTGATTATAATCTTGCATTCGGAGAATAAAGATGAGGAGGCGGGTGAGGATATGGATGAAGATGCGGATGGAACACAAGAAGAATGTTCTGCTACTGGTGGTTGTGGTGGTGGTGGTTCTGCTGCTGATGATAATGGTGCTACTTCTTTTTCTGCTGCTGCTGCTGCTGCTGCTGTTGCTGCTGCTGATAATGATGATACTGCTGATAATGATGTTGTTGATGATGATGAAGATGATGATGATGATGACAGCTGTTGCTGCTGCTTATAATGATGCTGCTGCTACTGATGATGATGATGATGATGATGATGATGATGATGATGATGATGATGATGATGATGATGAATGAGGAATGACGAAGAGGATGATCATGACAGCTGAAGATTATGACAGCTGAAGATTATGACAGGTGAAGACGATGTTGAAAATGATGGGAGTGAAGAGGGGGGTGTGAAGAAGAAGAAGAAGAAGAAGAAGAAGAAGAAGAAGAAGAAGAAGAAGAAGAAGAAGATTATTGCTAACTTTTGCATTTAAGATATTCACATTGCAAAAAAGGCTGATGAATCGATTCGTTTATACTTTTCAAGTTTTGCCCATTTAAAGTTAATTAATCTTATTTTCTCAGGTTGGCGGGATGCAGCTTTACTAGCAGTGGAGTTCGCTTCCTCTGCTTCTGCGGACAACACCATAAAAGAAGTTATGTTTAATTTTGCTCACTTTTCTAGAATTTGTTGAAAGTCCGAAAATGTGTTTCAATCAATAAGTCAAATTTTCTTTTTTTTAAGAAATACACATAAATGAATAGGCATTTTCTGTTGGTTTTTGAAATCTTACAGTGAACATGTTAAAAGGCACCAGCATTGTTCCCAAGATCTCTTTAACCGAACCCGTGTAGTAGAAAATGTTTATTTAGTTTTGGTGTATTACAATAAATATAGAATTGAATATTGGACGAGTCTTCCTATTGTTACATTGAATGTTATTAATTATATATTCATCAAATTGAAAAACTTAAGAAAACCTGATATTTCATTCTTTTGGATAATATAAGTTTAAGAGCACTTCTATTTATTTGTTTAATATTTGTTTATTTTATTGTTATTGTACTTGATTTATTTAAATATAAACTTTATATAGGCACATATGGTGCTGCTTCTGTTCAAATGTTTCAGCGTCCAATGTACCGGAAGGGTACATCCATCCACCCGAAGAGATGCCCCTTGCAGTGGAGTTGGCTTCTGATGCCGCCCCCCCCACCCTCCACCATTGAGGCGATGGCTCATAGCGGGACTGGATGAGGTAAGAATAGGTCTAGAAACCTTATTCATATATATATCTATATTTTATATTGATAAAAAAGATAATGATAATAGAGATGGGTAAAACGCGTATAGTTAGTGATAATTCAAGGGTTGAATATGTAATGGATGGTGATTATAATCTTGCATTCGGAGAATAAAGATGAGGAGGCGGGTGAGGATATGGATGAAGATGCGGATGGAACACAAGAAGAATGTTCTGCTACTGGTGGTTGTGGTGGTGGTGGTGCTGCTGCTGATGATAATGGTGCTACTTCTTTTTCTGCTGCTGCTGCTGCTGCTGCTGTTGCTGCTGCTGATAATGATGATACTGCTGATAATGATGTTGTTGATGATGATGAAGATGATGATGATGATGACAGCTGTTGCTGCTGCTTATAATGATGCTGCTGCTACTGCTGATGATGATGATGATGATGATGATGATGATGATGATGATGAATGAGGAATGACGAAGAGGATGATCATGACAGCTGAAGATTATGACAGCTGAAGATTATGACAGGTGAAGACGATGTTGAAAATGATGGGAGTGAAGAGGGGGGTGTGAAGAAGAAGAAGAAGAAGAAGAAGAAGAAGAAGAAGAAGAAGAAGAAGAAGAAGAAGAAGAAGAAGAAGAAGAAGAAGAAGAAGAAGAAGAAGAAGATTATTGCTAACTTTTGCATTTAAGATATTCACATTGCAAAAAAGGCTGATGAATCGATTCGTTTATACTTTTCAAGTTTTGCCCATTTAAAGTTAATTAATCTTATTTTCTCAGGTTGGCGGGATGCAGCTTTACTAGCAGTGGAGTTCGTTTCCTCTGCTTCTGCGGACAACACCATAAAAGAAGTTATGTTTAATTTTGCTCACTTTTCTAGAATTTGTTGAAAGTCCGAAAATGTGTTTCAATCAATAAGTCAAATTTTCTTTTTTTTAAGAAATACACATAAATGAATAGGCATTTTCTGTTGGTTTTTGAAATCTTACAGTGAACATTTTAAAAGGCACCAGCATTGTTCCCAAGATCTCTTTAACCGAACCCGTGTAGTAGAAAATGTTTATTTAGTTTTGGTGTATTACAATAAATATAGAATTGAATATTGGACGAGTCTTCCTATTGTTACATTGAATGTTATTAATTATATATTCATCAAATTGAAAAACTTAAGAAAACCTGATATTTCATTCTTTTGGATAATATAAGTTTAAGAGCACTTCTATTTATTTGTTTAATATTTGTTTATTTTATTGTTATTGTACTTGATTAATTTAAATATAAACTTTATATAGGCACATATGGTGCTGCTTCTGTTCAAATGTTTCAGCGTCCAATGTACCGGAAGGGTACATCCATCCACCCGAAGAGATGCCCCTTGCAGAGGAGTTGGCTTCTGATGCCGCCCCCCCACCCTCCACCATTGAGGCGATGGCTCATAGCGGGACTGGATGAGGTAAGAATAGGTCTAGAAACCTTATTCATATATATATCTATATTTTATATTGATAAAAAAGATAATGATAATAGAGATGAGTAAAACGCGTATAGTTAGTGATAATTCAAGGGTTGAATATGTAATGGATGGTGATTATAATCTTATTCGGAGAATAAAGATGAGGAGGCGGGTGAGGATATGGATGAAGATGCGGATGGAACACAAGAAGAATGTTCTGCTACTGGTGATTGTGGTGGTGGTGGTGCTGCTGCTGATGATAATGGTGCTACTTCTTTTTCTGCTGCTGCTGCTGCTGTTGCTGCTGCTGATAATGATGATACTGCTGATAATGATGTTGTTGATGATGATGAAGATGATGATGATGATGACAGCTGTTGCTGCTGCTTATAATGATGCTGCTGCTACTGATGATGATGATGATGATGATGATGATGATGATGATGATGATGATGATGATGATGATGATGATGATGATGAATGAGGAATGACGAATAGGATGATCATGACAGCTGAAGATTATGACAGCTGAAGATTATGACAGGTGAAGACGATGTTGAAAATGATGGGAGTGAAGAGGGGGGTGTGAAGAAGAAGAAGAAGAAGAAGAAGAAGAAGAAGAAGAAGAAGAAGAAGAAGAAGATTATTGCTAACTTTTGCATTTAAGATATTCACATTGCAAAAAAGGCTGATGAATCGATTCGTTTATACTTTTCAAGTTTTGCCCATTTAAAGTTAATTAATCTTATTTTCTCAGATTGGCGGGATGCAGCTTTACTAGCAGTGGAGTTCGCTTCCTCTGCTTCTGCGGACAACACCATAAAAGAAGTTATGTTTAATTTTGCTCACTTTTCTAGAATTTGTTGAAAGTCCGAAAATGTGTTTCAATCAATAAGTCAAATTTTCTTTTTTTTAAGAAATACACATAAATGAATAGGCATTTTCTGTTGGT
>NC_069137.1:40607966-40742966 GCF_026914265.1 Mya arenaria | reverse complement strand
AAATGGGAACGGGGCCTTTTTGATCCAGAAAAATGCCCTAAATGTTATTTAAAGTTGGGTATTCCATTTATGCTTGGAAAAAAGAGTGTTTTTAAAAAAGCTAACAGAAAAGATAAAAACATGTGAAAGCGTCTGTTTCTTTCAGAATACACCATGTTTAGGGTGCAACTTTTTATTAAAAACAACAACAACAAAAAACAACAACGAAATTAGGAATTTCACTTTTACTATAAAAAAGGTGTATAAACAATAAACATAATAATTGCATTGTATCAGGTACCAATAACAAAGGGGCTGGAAACGAGACTTTATGGCTGAATATATGGTCGCGCCCATGCGCACTTCGGTCTATTGACGAATCGTGGAAATGCCCGAAACCGTGGTCATTCTCATGATTACGTCATACAGACAGCATAGAAGGTTTTAATTCATTCACATTCATCAGCCGTAAGTGTTTGTGTTTATTTTTCCATATAGCTTTTGAGTATTTATTCCTACTCCCAGATTATATACTTAGCGTTACTGTACATTATATTGTTGGCTCTATTTAATCTCTACATTCGGACCACCACGGCCATTTTCAACCGAAAACAACCTCGAAGGTATATGGACGGATTTCAATGTCAGAAATCTTTACATTTAACTAAGCTGCAAGTAGTTCGCGAAGTATTTTTAATTTAGCAGTTAAGCGTAATTCCTTTACTCTTGGGAATCTTAAATATTTATACAATAATTCACATCACTGCCAATCAATTTAAACTTTGTAAACACTACAATTAGTTAAAACTATTATTCAAAATTTAACGAACTACTTCTAATTATGTACCGGCATGCATCCGAGGTTGTTTTCGATGGAAAATGGCCGAGGTGTTCCGAATGTAATCTCTAGTGTCAATGAATCGTCACAGGATGTAGTGCAAGACTATGATGGTGATACCATCTTCATTATTAATTGCAATCTTTAGTAATTTTCCTGACAAAGCAAGTAGCCAGACATGCTAATCACAAACAACCTGATTTAACCTGAAAGTAATGTACATGACAACATTAACCGAAATCAGTTTCCATTTTTATCTGAATTTAATGATAAATTATATAAATTTGTAACCTGGCTCTTATATTTTCATCTTGTTTTTAATATGAATAACCGCATTCAAAAGCTTTGAACAGAAGCCAGTATGAAGAAATGTTATTAGAGTATAGCCTTCATGGTTAGTACTAGGCTCTCAGGCTCTGCTTACTTAAAACACTGTGGGCGTCGTTGGGCGCTTGTTTTTCCGCAAATTCATAATAAAGTGGTGAACTGGAGTAATCTTAATTATAGCAAAAAAATAACCTTGTTGTGAGCTGACACCAAATCAAGCATGAATTGTTCGCACGCACAAGGCAATTGTAACCACGCCCTCCCCCCAGGTCCGGGGAATAGCGAGGACTTTCGGTCCCGCCAATCTAAGGTATAATCCTATACCTGGGGGAAAAACTGCTGGTAAAAAAAACGCCAAATACCCCCGCAGCCCGGGGACATCCTAGTTAAGGCCCATTAACCGCTATTTTCGGCTTCAAAACAAAACCACCGCATTCACTCGGCACTGCGGGGCCACCTGGGAGGTAAAAACACGGTCCATTTCCCCCGCTCTCCCCGGTATACCCCTGGACGGGGGGGGGGGCGTGGCTACAATTGACTGGTGCATTACCTTTAATATCAGCCATTTTGTTCTAGTGTAGTTCTCGACCTCCCGGTTGGTGGGTAGTGTGGAATTTCGACCCGAGAACAATGTTCTCGGACCTTATTTGTGTCGTTAGGGTGATTGTATCTCGGGTCGGACACAGAAGTACAAGAAGAACACAAGCGCCGAAAGACGCCCACATGTCTCCCCTTATACAGGAGCAAGATAGAAGAAATAGTGCTTAGAATATAACCTACCTTTTCAGGGGGTGTTTGGAGCTCTGTCTATTCAGAATGTGTGTTAGTTTTGTCATATTTGGCACAGTACTTTTCTAGTCGGTTATAGTTCCTGCCCTTTTAAAACTCTACAATCAAAGGTCAAACAGTCGATTGTGTGCGATCGATGATACATGTACTTTGATTGAAGTTATTTGAATACCTTCTTTTCCTCAAGATGGTATATTCTATGTGCATCGCAATTAAAAATAAAGAAAAGTTGTTGGTGTCAGAAAGCTTTTTTAAGTCTGTATATGATAACCCCGCAGACAGAATATCAATGTTTGTCTAGGTTTTATCAGCAAAACAAGAGGCATTACTCATTAAAAAAGTAAAGCCATAGTTAAATGCCTTGCTGTAGTGTTGTGTGGGTACTATCATTGGCAAACATAGTATTGTATAGTTTTTTCACTTGTCTTTAAAAATAAAACAAAAGCAAAAAACAACAACATTGTTCCTACCCTAAACAGCATTATAGGGACCGATTCCCTAAACTCAGATATATTTTGGGCCTTATTTTGATAACTGCATAAAGGCTGTGAGAAAATGTCCTTTTTTCTCAAAACGTGGTCAAAAAAACTTTACTATAACGATTTGTTTAAAAAGCACCTAAGTGTATCCCTTTGCGTCGTATCAAGCACTTGGGCTGCTGAGTTCACGCTGCCAGACTGCCATGCTACCATGCTACCAGGCTGCTTACTTAGCGCTGCCAGTCTGCCAGACTGCTAACTTCACTGCCATACTAATACCACTATGTAACGACTGTCCAAGGGAAACAATATATACACATAAGCGTAAAAAGTTTAAACGTTATTTATTTTACAACGATTGTGAAGAAAGTTAAATTAACTTATGCTTCGTCACTCTCATCGGCAGAATGTTGCGCGATGTGGTCTTGGATTGTTGGGGAAATCGGAGTACCCGAAGAAAACCCACTTGTCCGGTTTGGTGACCACCAACTAAACTCATATGCGCCCAGGCCGGGAATCGAACCCGTGTCGCCTTGGTGAGTTGCAAGTGTGTTAAAACACGTGATTACAGTAATATGCATAAGAAAAAATTCGTATTTTGTCAGATGGAAATTCAATTGCCACGTCATATTTGGTCCATTATGGGCACCGGCATGATGGATTATCTTTACAGACTAGTATTATTTCGGAGGTCGAATCTATTGGATATTTTCCAATGTGTTCCGATTGGATATTATATAATGTAATACTAAACGGAACAAAATGGCTATCTCCCTCATAAAAGGAAATGGCCAAGATGCTCCGATTTATTACATACTTGAATGACGCATCGGGAAATATCGGAAAGTATTGGTCATAATAATAATGTATGCATACTTTTACTACGCCCCAACAATACAGAACCCACTAGAATAAAAATATAATGCATGCATACTTTAACTACGCTCCACCAGGACAACACACACTAGAATACAAATATATTGTATGCAAAGTTAAACTACGCCCTACCAGTACAGTACCCACTAGAATACAAATAATATGTATGCACACTTTAACTACGACCCACCAAGAAAGCAACCACTAGAATACAAATTAAATGAATGCATACTTTAACTACGCCCCACCAAGACGGTACCCACTAGAATACAAATACAATATATGTATACTTTAACAATGCCCCACCAGGACAGTGCACACTAGAATACAAATATAATGTATTCATAATTTTACAACGCCCCAACAGGACATTACCCACTAGAATACAAATATAATATATACTTGATTTAACTACGCCCCATCAGGACAGTACCCATTAGAATACAAATATAATGTATGCATACTTTAACTACGCCCCACCAGGACAGCACCCACTAGAATACAACTATAATATATGCATACTTTACCTACGCCCCACTTAGACGGCAACCACTAAAATACAAATTTAATGTATGCATACTTTAACTACGCCCAACCAAGACGGTACCCACTAGAATACAAATACAATATATGTATACTTTAACAACGCCCCACCAGGACAGTGCCCACTAGAATACAACTATAATGTATGCATACTTTAACTACGCCCCACTTAGACGGCAACCACTAAAATACAAATTTAATGTATGCATACTTTAACTACGCCCAACCAAGACGGCACCCACTACCATACAAATACAATATATGCATGATTTAACGCCACCCCACCAGGACATCACCAACTAGAGCAGTATATATTTCGAGTAATCCGTGTCAGTGCAACGCACATTCTCAAATAAAGCATCAGCAAATATTATACTGTGTATACATTATATTGTATTCGAACAATGCTTTCTAGCCCCCGGACACGTGAATATTTCGGTATGAATGAATGGAGGGTCAGGTGGTCAGCATTGCATGTACATTGGTCACTCAGGTGAAGGCATGAGAGGTACAAGACGGATGTTTCGTAATGGCTGTCATCAGGACAAACGTTTCTGTTTATAAGTATTTTAGTGTAGTTTTAAATGAATCTTGCTTCCTGATATTACGTTCGGTTGGACTATATACATGAATTGTTATCCAATGTGGAACTTATTTATTTATGAACGTCCACTGCGTCACCATCGCAAGAATATCTCGCAGGATCGAACATAATCTCGCGCGTACTGTCACCAAAACTACCCCTGCACCCCACGCCAAGTTGTCAACACCACCACTGTATTGCTTAATGACGCCATAATGGTTTACAGGTAATTTCAATTTTGCTCACATTTTAGTATTATGTAGTGTGTGTGGGTTGGAACCAGAGCGCCGTGCTAAGATAAGATAAGATTTATTTAAAGTCTGCAAGACAGATATACAGACAACATAAGCTCTGTTGAGCTTTTATAACCAACATTTTAACAGATGTACATGGTTAACATATATAAAGCAGCTACAAGAGAGTAAAACATACATAATTACAACATAAACACCATGGGAGACATGCTAATCTTACAAAAAGAGGTTTGAAAGAGCTTAAAAAATATAAGAACATGATGAAAATAAATGTAAATGGCACAAACGTATTTGTTTTAAAAATGGCATAAGAAATCAAAATATCAGCTCAAATTACATTTGAAGTGACCTGATTAGCAAGTTACTCATAGTAAATAAAATTAAATCAGATTGTTTTTTGTTCATAGAAGGCCACATTGTAAATATGATGTTGTTATGGTTGAACCTGTAATTATGTCATAATATGTATATACATATTCTAAATAAAGATATTATTATTATTTCTATTCATAGTTGGTATAAAATATTAAATATTATATTATTACTGACCTGGCACACAAAAATACACAATAATGCTAGGTTGCAGGTATCCTGGTTATGCAAGATAAACAAACATGCATGATATTTTCTAAAAATAGTGCCCGTGTTTCCAAGTATACCACAAGTACACTTTGCTGAACGCAAAATCTCTTTTGCATTTTAATTCACGACAGAGGGTAAAACAATGAAAACGTTTTGAACAATTGAGATAAAGGTAATTTTATATTTCATGAGCTTGAATTTAAAGCTGCACTCTCACAGATTTACCATTTTTAAAACTTTTAAAAAAAATTGTCTTGGAAAGAACAATTTTTACAAACGGTTTAAGAAATATGCATAAAACATCAAGTTTTGAACTTATTTATAAAAACCTGCGAACTTATTTTTTGTCAGCAGTCTTTTACAACTGGTTTCAATGGATTTTCGCAAAAACTGGCTCGTTTCAAGACAAAACATAAAAACAGTTGTCAAAACGTTCAATCTGTGAGAGTGCAGCTTAAGAAATACACATGAAACAAACATAAATTTTATTTTGGGTTTAGTCTTCTTAGCATCTTTCCAAAGACCTCTAACCCGCGTATCAGAAAATATTTGATTAATTCATTTCTGTGTATACGTACATGTTGTCATAAATATGATATAGCACATTAGTGCAGACATTTTCCGAAGCGGACTTCGTTTTAATGAGATTACTGATACTATTTTATGAGAGGCTTATGAAATATAAAATGAAAATTATTATCATGAAAAGTAAAACAGTAAAGGGACGTTATAACAAAATGTCAAGAACCCGTATGTGGTCCAGGATGCACTCAATATCACAGTTATCTCCCCTGCCCCTCCGTTGACCAAGATCCGGAAGTTAATACAAAACAAAAGAGTGCCTGTGTTCAAATATCAATAGTTTATTAATAATGAATTAAAGAGAAGAAACGGGTGCTCTATTTTCATATGATTAAACATAATCTGACTCTGTATTAAAAAAGAAATGAGTTTGTATTGTAAATGAGGGAAAAATGGTTGTTTGTAGCCTTATTCTTTTTCGAGCATAGGCATTCGGAACTCCTCGGCCATTTTTTTCAAAAACAACCTTTGTTTTCGATAAAATGGCCGAGGAGCTCCGAATGCGAGCATAGGGTCATGCATTTGTAACGGGTTCTACCAATTCACTATGACGGAAGTCTATAGTGTAGACTGTTGTGTACATGTAACTACATTTTCCCGTGCTAAAGAAGTTCAGTACTTTTATTTGGATTATGATAAGTATGATTTACAATGTATACTTCTTTCAAATTCATTTAAAATTTAAGTCATACTTTATCATATGATTTTATATGCAGAGTTTACTGTCTGCTGTCTATTAATAACTGTATATGCAAATCTGGTTAGTTCTATTTTGTTCGTAAATGATTCATTGGGAAGTGTGTTTATTATGAAATTAAATATGAAATAGATTTCTTTAAGTAGCTTGTTTGGAATAAATTATATCATTAAAATGTTTTATAATTAGCAACCTATTGGCTTGTTATAAAGTTGTTTAGCTTTGTCTGTTGGTTGATTTTATAACCAAATTAAACTATGCTACTTGTATTAATATTCATATTTTATAAACCATACTTGGATTGGTTTTTCTTTCTACTTAATGACCGACTGAATTGGTTTCGGTAAGTTATCTGTCCGCTGACGGTACTTACATCATTTAAACATTCTTGGACTCGTGTCAAGAAAGTGTGTGGCCATTTTGCATATAGGTTTATCAATTTAAAACTTGATTAGTTTAACTGAGATGTGAAAGTTTCTCTGATTTTTGATAGTTAAAAATTAATTACTTGGAGTTTAGCTTTTTTAACTGTGTTTGTCAATATTTAGTACTCGACAGAATTGTTTCAACTTTATAAACATAAAGTTGCATTATGGCTTGCCTGACTGTAGCTAGTCATTTGTTAGTTTCATAGTTATTTTTGTTTTACTGTGTTATTTCCATTTGAATATAATTAATGAACTTAAATTCTTGAATAGATTGTATAAAAAATGAAAACATCTCAGTTGTTTTTTTACACCCAACCTCCCTGCCTTTGCCCTGTGTCGAACCTGAGGGTTCTTGTAACCGCCCGTGCGGCTTACCACCACTCGTTGAGGTTCGGTTACACATTTCTACTTAATTTGGTGAGACGCTGAATTGGACAACACTGGCAGGTCAACGTCATGTTTTCTCCTGATTAAATGTTCTGTCATGGAATGTTTTTTTTTATTGTTTTTAATTTATATGACTGGTTTAAAGTCTAAGTAATGAACACAAATCTGGTTGTGGTGGTGCTGCTGATGATGATAATGGTGCTACTTCTTCTTTTGCTGATGCTGCTGCTGCTGCTGCTGATAATGATGATACTGCTGCTGCTGATGATGATGATGCTGATGATGATGAAGAGGATGATTAGGACAGCTGCTGCTGCTGCTGCAGATAATGATGATGATGCTGACGATGCTGCTGCTGCTGCTGATGATGATGATGATGATGATGATGGTGATGATGATGATGATGATGATGATGATGATGATGATGATGATGATGAGGAATGACGAAGAGGATGATTATGACAGCTGAAGATTATGACAGCTGAAGATTATGAGAGGTGAAGAAGATGTTGAAAATGATGGGAGTGGAGAGGGGGGTGTGAAGAAGAAGAAGAAGAAGAAGAAGAAGAAGAAGAAGAAGAAGAAGAAGAAGAAGAAGAAGAAGAAGAAGAAGAAGAAGATTATTGCTAACTTTGGCATTTAAGATATTCACATTGCAAAAAAGGCTGATGAATCGATTCGTTTATACTTTTCAAGTTTTGCCCATTTAAAGTTAATTAATCTGATATTCTCAGGTTGGCGGGATGCAGCTTTACTAGCAGTGGAGTTCGCTTCCTCTGCTTCTGTGGACAACACCATCAAAAAGGTTATGTTTAATTTTGCTCACTTTTCTAGAATTTGTTGAAAGTCCGAAAATGTGTTTCAATCAATAAGTCAAATTTTCTTTTTTTTTAAGAAATACACATAAATGAATAGGCATTTTCTGTTGGTTTTTGAAATCTTACAGTGAACATGTTAAAAGGCACCAGCATTGTTCCCAAGATCTCTTTAACCGAACCCGTGTAGTAGAAAATGTTTATTTAGTTTTGGTGTATTACAATAAATATAGAATTGAATATTGGACGAGTCTTCATTTATTTACATTGAATGTTATTAATTATATATTCATCAAATTGAAAAACTTAAGAAAACCTGATATTTCATTCTTTTTGATAAGTTTATAAGCACTTCTATTCATTTGTTTGATATTTGTTTGTTTTATTGTTATTGTACTTGAATTATTTAAATATAAACTTTATATAGGCACATATGGTGCTGCTTCTGTTCAAATGTTTCAGCGTCCAATGTACCGGAAGGGTACATCCACCCACCCGAAGAGATGCCCCTTGCAGTGGAGCTGGCTTCTGATGCCCCCCCCCCACCCTCCACTATTGAGGCGATGGCTCATAGCGGGACTGGATGAGGTAAGAATAGGTCTAGAAACCTTATTCATATATATCTTTATATGTATATTGATAGAAAAGATAATGATAATAGAGATGGGTAAAACGCATACAGTTAGTGATAGTTCAAGGGTTGAATATGTAATGGATGGTGATTATGATCTTGCATTCGGAGAATAAATATGAGGAGGCGGGTGAGGATATGGATGAAGATGAGGATGAAACACAAGAAGAATGTTCTGCTACTGGTGGTTGTGGTGGTGGTGGTGGTGCTGCTGATGATGATAATGGTGCTACTTCTTCTACTGCTGCTGATGCTGCTGTTGCTGCTGCTGATAATGATGATACTGCTGCTGCTGCTGGTGCTGCTGCTGCTGCTGATGATGATGATGACAGCTGCTTCTGCTGCTGCTGCTGCTGCTGCTACTGCTGCTGCTGACGACGATGATGATGAAGATGATGATGATGATGATGATGATTATGATGATGATGATGATGATGATGATGATGATGATGATGATGATGATGAATGAGGAATGACGAAGAGGATGATTATGACAGCTGAAGATTATGACAGCTGAAGATTATGTGAGGTGAAGAAGATGTTGAAAATGATGGGAGTGGAGAGGGGGGTGTGAAGAAGAAGAAGAAGAAGAAGAAGAAGAAGAAGAAGAAGAAGAAGAAGAAGAAGAAGAAGAAGAAGAAGAAGAAGAAGAAGATTATTGCTAACTTTGGCATTTAAGATATTCACATTGCAAAAAAGGCTGATGAATCGATTCGTTTATACTTTTCAAGTTTTGCCCATTTAAAGTTAATTAATCTGATATTCTCAGGTTGGCGGGATGCAGCTTTACTAGCAGTGGAGTTCGCTTCCTCTGCTTCTGTGGACAACACCATCAAAAAGGTTATGTTTAATTTTGCTCACTTTTCTAGAATTTGTTGAAAGTCCGAAAATGTGTTTCAATCAATAAGTCAAATTTTCTTTTTTTTTAAGAAATACACATAAATGAATAGGCATTTTCTGTTGGTTTTTGAAATCTTACAGTGAACATGTTAAAAGGCACCAGCATTGTTCCCAAGATCTCTTTAACCGAACCCGTGTAGTAGAAAATGTTTATTTAGTTTTGGTGTATTACAATAAATATAGAATTGAATATTGGACGAGTCTTCATTTATTTACATTGAATGTTATTAATTATATATTCATCAAATTGAAAAACTTAAGAAAACCTGATATTTCATTCTTTTTGATAAGTTTATAAGCACTTCTATTCATTTGTTTAATATTTGTTTGTTTTATTGTTATTGTACTTGAATTATTTAAATATAAACTTTATATAGGCACATATGGTGCTGCTTCTGTTCAAATGTTTCAGCATCCAATGTACCGGAAGGGTACATCCACCCACCCGAAGAGATGCCCCTTGCAGTGGAGCTGGCTTCTGATGCCCACCCCCCCCCACCCTCCACCATTGAGGCGATGGCTCATAGCGGGACTGGATGAGGTAAGAATAGGTCTAGAAACCTTATTCATATATATCTATATATGTATATTGATAGAAAAGATAATGATAATAGAGATGGGTAAACCGCATACAGTTAGTGATAGTTCAAGGGTTGAATATGTAATGGATGGTGATTATGATCTTGCATTCGGAGAATAAATATGAGGAGGCGGGTGAGGATATGGATGAAGATGAGGATGAAACACAAGAAGAATGTTCTGCTACTGGTGGTTGTGGTGGTGGTGGTGGTGCTGCTGATGATGATAATGGTGCTACTTCTTCTTCTGCTGCTGATGCTGCTGTTGCTGCTGCTGATAATGATGATACTGCTGCTGCTGCTGCTGGTGCTGCTGCTGCTGCTGATGATGATGATGACAGCTGCTTCTGCTGCTGCTGCTAATGCTGCTGCTGCTGCTGCTGCTGCTGACGACGATGATGATGAAGATGATGATGATGATGATGATGATGATGATGATGATGATGATGATGATGATGAATGAGGAATGACGAAGAGGATGATTATGACAGCTGAAGATTATGACAGCTGAAGATTATGTGAGGTGAAGAAGATGTTGAAAATGATGGGAGTGGAGAGGGGGGTGTGAAGAAGAAGAAGAAGAAGAAGAAGAAGAAGAAGAAGAAGAAGAAGAAGAAGAAGAAGAAGAAGAAGATTATTGCTAACTTTGGCATTTAAGATATTCACATTGCAAAAAAGGCTGATGAATCGATTCGTTTATACTTTTCAAGTTTTGCCCATTTAAAGTTAATTAATCTGATATTCTCAGGTTGGCGGGATGCAGCTTTACTAGCAGTGGAGTTCGCTTCCTCTGCTTCTGTGGACAACACCATCAAAAAGGTTATGTTTAATTTTGCTCACTTTTCTAGAATTTGTTGAAAGTCCGAAAATGTGTTTCAATCAATAAGTCAAATTTTCTTTTTTTTTAAGAAATACACATAAATGAATAGGCATTTTCTGTTGGTTTTTGAAATCTTACAGTGAACATGTTAAAAGGCACCAGCATTGTTCCCAAGATCTCTTTAACCGAACCCGTGTAGTAGAAAATGTTTATTTAGTTTTGGTGTATTACAATAAATATAGAATTGAATATTGGACGAGTCTTCATTTATTTACATTGAATGTTATTAATTATATATTCATCAAATTGAAAAACTTAAGAAAACCTGATATTTCATTATTTTTGATAAGTTTATAAGCACTTCTATTCATTTGTTTAATATTTGTTTGTTTTATTGTTATTGTACTTGAATTATTTAAATATAAACTTTATATAGGCACATATGGTGCTGCTTCTGTTCAAATGTTTCAGCGTCCAATGTACCGGAAGGGTACATCCACCCACCCGAAGAGATGCCCCTTGCAGTGGAGCTGGCTTCTGATGCCCCCCCCCACCCTCCACCATTGAGGCGATGGCTCATAGCGGGACTGGATGAGGTAAGAATAGGTCTAGAAACCTTATTCATATATATCTATATATGTATATTGATAGAAAAGATAATTATAATAGAGATGGGTAAAACGCATACAGTTAGTGATAGTTCAAGGGTTGAATATGTAATGGATGGTGATTATGATCTTGCATTCGGAGAATAAATATGAGGAGGCGGGTGAGGATATGGATGAAGATGAGGATGAAACACAAGAAGAATGTTCTGCTACTGGTGGTTGTGGTGGTGGTGGTGGTGCTGCTGATGATAATAATGGTGCTACTTCTTCTTCTGCTGCTGATGCTGCTGTTGCTGCTGCTGATAATGATGATACTGCTGCTGCTGCTGCTGGTGCTGCTGCTGCTGATGATGATGATGATGACAGCTGCTTCTGCTGCTGCTGCTGCTGCTGCTGCTGACGACGATGATGATGAAGATGATGATGATGATGATGATGATGATGATGATGATGATGATGATGATGATGATGATGAATGAGGAATGACGAAGAGTATGATTATGACAGCTGAAGATTATGATAGCTGAAGATTATGAGAGGTGAAGAAGATGTTGAAAATGATGGGAGTGGAGAGGGGGGTGTGAAGAAGAAGAAGAAGAAGAAGAAGAAGAAGAAGAAGAAGAAGAAGAAGAAGAAGAAGAAGAAGAAGATTATTGCTAACTTTGGCATTTAAGATATTCACATTGCAAAAAAGGCTGATGAATCGATTCGTTTATACTTTTCAAGTTTTGCCCATTTAAAGTTAATTAATCTGATATTCTCAGGTTGGCGGGATGCAGCTTTACTAGCAGTGGAGTTCGCTTCCTCTGCTTCTGTGGACAACACCATCAAAAAGGTTATGTTTAATTTTGCTGACTTTTCTAGAATTTGTTGAAAGTCCGAAAATGTGTTTCAATCAATAAGTCAAATTTTCTTTTTTTTTAAGAAATACACATAAATGAATAGGCATTTTCTGTTGGTTTTTGAAATCTTACAGTGAACATGTTAAAAGGCACCAGCATTGTTCCCAAGATCTCTTTAACCGAACCCGTGTAGTAGAAAATGTTTATTTAGTTTTGGTGTATTACAATAAATATAGAATTGAATATTGGACGAGTCTTCATTTATTTACATTGAATGTTATTAATTATATATTCATCAAATTGAAAAACTTAAGAAAACCTGATATTTCATTCTTTTTGATAAGTTTATAAGCACTTCTATTCATTTGTTTAATATTTGTTTGTTTTATTGTTATTGTACTTGAATTATTTAAATATAAACTTTATATAGGCACATATGGTGCTGCTTCTGTTCAAATGTTTCAGCGTCCAATGTACCGGAAGGGTACATCCACCCACCCGAAGAGATGCCCCTTGCAGTGGAGCTGGCTTCTGATGCCCCCCCCCCACCCTCCACCATTGAGGCGATGGCTCATAGCGGGACTGGATGAGGTAAGAATAGGTCTAGAAACCTTATTCATATATATCTATATATGTATATTGATAGAAAAGATAATGATAATAGAGATGGGTAAAACGCATACAGTTAGTGATAGTTCAAGGGTTGAATATGTAATGGATGGTGATTATGATCTTGCATTCGGAGAATAAATATGAGGACGCGGGTGAGGATATGGATGAAGATGAGGATGAAACACAAGAAGAATGTTCTGCTACTGGTGGTTGTGGTGGTGGTGGTGGTGCTGCTGATGATGATAATGGTGCTACTTCTTCTTCTGCTGCTGATGCTGCTGTTGCTGCTGCTGATAATGATGATACTGCTGCTGCTGCTGCTGCTGGTGCTGCTGCTGCTGCTGATGATGATGATGACAGCTGCTTCTGCTGCTGCTGCTGCTGCTGCTGCTGCTGCTGCTGCTGCTGACGACGATGATGATGAAGATGATGATGATGATGATGATGATGATGATGATGATGATGATGATGATGATGATGATGATGATGAATGAGGAATGACGAAGAGGATGATTATGACAGCTGAAGATTATGACAGCTGAAGATTATGTGAGGTGAAGAAGATGTTGAAAATGATGGGAGTGGAGAGGGGGTGTGAAGAAGAAGAAGAAGAAGAAGAAGAAGAAGAAGAAGAAGAAGAAGAAGAAGAAGAAGAAGATTATTGCTAACTTTGGCATTTAAGATATTCACATTGCAAAAAAGGCTGATGAATCGATTCGTTTATACTTTTCAAGTTTTGCCCATTTAAAGTTAATTAATCTGATATTCTCAGGTTGGCGGGATGCAGCTTTACTAGCAGTGGAGTTCGCTTCCTCTGCTTCTGTGGACAACACCATCAAAAAGGTTATGTTTAATTTTGCTCACTTTTCTAGAATTTGTTGAAAGTCCGAAAATGTGTTTCAATCAATAAGTCAAATTTTCTTTTTTTTTAAGAAATACACATAAATGAATAGGCATTTTCTGTTGGTTTTTGAAATCTTACAGTGAACATGTTAAAAGGCACCAGCATTGTTCCCAAGGTCTCTTTAACCGAACCCGTGTAGTAGAAAATGTTTATTTAGTTTTGGTGTATTACAATAAATATAGAATTGAATATTGGACGAGTCTTCATTTATTTACATTGAATGTTATTAATTATATATTCATCATATTGAAAAACTTAAGAAAACCTGATATTTCATTCTTTTTGATAAGTTTATAAGCACTTCTATTCATTTGTTTGATATTTGTTTGTTTTATTGTTATTGTACTTGAATTATTTAAATATAAACTTTATATAGGCACATATGGTGCTGCTTCTGTTCAAATGTTTCAGCGTCCAATGTACCGGAAGGGTACATCCACCCACCCGAAGAGATGCCCCTTGCAGTGGAGCTGGCTTCTGATGCCCCCCCCCACCCTCCACTATTGAGGCGATGGCTCATAGCGGGACTGGATGAGGTAAGAATAGGTCTAGAAACCTTATTCATATATATCTATATATGTATATTGATAGAAAAGATAATGATAATAGAGATGGGTAAAACGCATACAGTTAGTGATAGTTCAAGGGTTGAATATGTAATGGATGGTGATTATGATCTTGCATTCGGAGAATAAATATGAGGAGGCGGGTGAGGATATGGATGAAGATGAGGATGAAACACAAGAAGAATGTTCTGCTACTGGTGGTTGTGGTGGTGGTGGTGGTGCTGCTGATGATGATAATGGTGCTACTTCTTCTTCTGCTGCTGATGCTGCTGTTGCTGCTGCTGATAATGATGATACTGCTGCTGCTGGTGCTGCTGCTGCTGCTGATGATGATGATGACAGCTGCTTCTGCTGCTGCTGCTGCTGCTGCTGCTGCTGACGACGATGATGATGAAGATGATGATGATGATGATGATGATGATGATGATGATGATGATGATGATGATGATGATGAATGAGGAATGACGAAGAGGATGATTATGACAGCTGAAGATTATGACAGCTGAAGATTATGAGAGGTGAAGAAGATGTTGAAAATGATGGGAGTGGAGAGGGGGGTGTGAAGAAGAAGAAGAAGAAGAAGAAGAAGAAGAAGAAGAAGAAGAAGAAGAAGAAGAAGAAGAAGAAGAAGAAGAAGAAGAAGAAGAAGATTATTGCTAACTTTGGCATTTAAGATATTCACATTGCAAAAAAGGCTGATGAATCGATTCGTTTATACTTTTCAAGTTTTGCCCATTTAAAGTTAATTAATCTGATATTCTCAGGTTGGCGGGATGCAGCTTTACTAGCAGTGGAGTTCGCTTCCTCTGCTTCTGTGGACAACACCATCAAAAAGGTTATGTTTAATTTTGCTCACTTTTCTAGAATTTGTTGAAAGTCCGAAAATGTGTTTCAATCAATAAGTCAAATTTTCTTTTTTTTTAAGAAATACACATAAATGAATAGGCATTTTCTGTTGGTTTTTGAAATCTTACAGTGAACATGTTAAAAGGCACCAGCATTGTTCCCAAGATCTCTTTAACCGAACCCGTGTAGTAGAAAATGTTTATTTAGTTTTGGTGTATTACAATAAATATAGAATTGAATATTGGACGAGTCTTCATTTATTTACATTGAATGTTATTAATTATATATTCATCAAATTGAAAAACTTAAGAAAACCTGATATTTCATTCTTTTTGATAAGTTTATAAGCACTTCTATTCATTTGTTTAATATTTGTTTGTTTTATTGTTATTGTACTTGAATTATTTAAATATAAACTTTATATAGGCACATATGGTGCTGCTTCTGTTCAAATGTTTCAGCGTCCAATGTACCGGAAGGGTACATCCACCCACCCGAAGAGATGCCCCTTGCAGTGGAGCTGGCTTCTGATGCCCCCCCCACCCTCCACCATTGAGGCGATGGCTCATAGCGGGACTGGATGAGGTAAGAATAGGTCTAGAAACCTTATTCATATATATCTATATATGTATATTGATAGAAAAGATAATTATAATAGAGATGGGTAAAACGCATACAGTTAGTGATAGTTCAAGGGTTGAATATGTAATGGATGGTGATTATGATCTTGCATTCGGAGAATAAATATGAGGAGGCGGGTGAGGATATGGATGAAGATGAGGATGAAACACAAGAAGAATGTTCTGCTACTGGTGGTTGTGGTGGTGGTGGTGGTGCTGCTGATGATAATAATGGTGCTACTTCTTCTTCTGCTGCTGATGCTGCTGTTGCTGCTGCTGATAATGATGATACTGCTGCTGCTGCTGCTGGTGCTGCTGCTGCTGCTGATGATGATGATGACAGCTGCTTCTGCTGCTGCTGCTGCTGCTGCTGCTGACGACGATGATGATGAAGATGATGATGATGATGATGATGATGATGATGATGATGATGATGATGATGATGAATGAGGAATGACGAAGAGGATGATTATGACAGCTGAAGATTATGACAGCTGAAGATTATGAGAGGTGAAGAAGATGTTGAAAATGATGGGAGTGGAGAGGGGGGTGTGAAGAAGAAGAAGAAGAAGAAGAAGAAGAAGAAGAAGAAGAAGAAGAAGAAGAAGAAGAAGAAGAAGAAGATTATTGCTAACTTTGGCATTTAAGATATTCACATTGCAAAAAAGGCTGATGAATCGATTCGTTTATACTTTTCAAGTTTTGCCCATTTAAAGTTAATTAATCTGATATTCTCAGGTTGGCGGGATGCAGCTTTACTAGCAGTGGAGTTCGCTTCCTCTGCTTCTGTGGACAACACCATCAAAAAGGTTATGTTTAATTTTGCTCACTTTTCTAGAATTTGTTGAAAGTCCGAAAATGTGTTTCAATCAATAAGTCAAATTTTCTTTTTTTTTAAGAAATACACATAAATGAATAGGCATTTTCTGTTGGTTTTTGAAATCTTACAGTGAACATGTTAAAAGGCACCAGCATTGTTCCCAAGATCTCTTTAACCGAACCCGTGTAGTAGAAAATGTTTATTTAGTTTTGGTGTATTACAATAAATATAGAATTGAATATTGGACGAGTCTTCATTTATTTACATTGAATGTTATTAATTATATATTCATCAAATTGAAAAACTTAAGAAAACCTGATATTTCATTCTTTTTGATAAGTTTATAAGCACTTCTATTCATTTGTTTAATATTTGTTTGTTTTATTGTTATTGTACTTGAATTATTTAAATATAAACTTTATATAGGCACATATGGTGCTGCTTCTGTTCAAATGTTTCAGCGTCCAATGTACCGGAAGGGTACATCCACCCACCCGAAGAGATGCCCCTTGCAGTGGAGCTGGCTTCTGATGCCCCCCCCCCCACCCTCCACCATTGAGGCGATGGCTCATAGCGGGACTGGATGAGGTAAGAATAGGTCTAGAAACCTTATTCATATATATCTATATATGTATATTGATAGAAAAGATAATGATAATAGAGATGGGTAAAACGCATACAGTTAGTGATAGTTCAAGGGTTGAATATGTAATGGATGGTGATTATGATCTTGCATTCGGAGAATAAATATGAGGAGGCGGGTGAGGATATGGATGAAGATGAGGATGAAACACAAGAAGAATGTTCTGCTACTGGTGGTTGTGGTGGTGGTGGTGGTGCTGCTGATGATGATAATGGTGCTACTTCTTCTTCTGCTGCTGATGCTGCTGTTGCTGCTGCTGATAATGATGATACTGCTGCTGCTGCTGCTGGTGCTGCTGCTGCTGCTGATGATGACAGCTGCTTCTGCTGCTGCTGCTGCTGCTGCTGCTGCTGCTGCTGCTGCTGCTGACGACGATGATGATGAAGATGATGATGATGATGATGATGATGATGATGATGATGATGATGATGATGATGATGATGATGATGATGAATGAGGAATGACGAAGAGGATGATTATGACAGCTGAAGATTATGACAGCTGAAGATTATGTGAGGTGAAGAAGATGTTGAAAATGATGGGAGTGGAGAGGGGGGTGTGAAGAAGAAGAAGAAGAAGAAGAAGAAGAAGAAGAAGAAGAAGAAGAAGAAGAAGAAGAAGAAGAAGAAGAAGATTATTGCTAACTTTGGCATTTAAGATATTCACATTGCAAAAAAGGCTGATGAATCGATTCGTTTATACTTTTCAAGTTTTGCCCATTTAAAGTTAATTAATCTGATATTCTCAGGTTGGCGGGATGCAGCTTTACTAGCAGTGGAGTTCGCTTCCTCTGCTTCTGTGGACAACACCATCAAAAAGGTTATGTTTAATTTTGCTCACTTTTCTAGAATTTGTTGAAAGTCCGAAAATGTGTTTCAATCAATAAGTCAAATTTTCTTTTTTTTTAAGAAATACACATAAATGAATAGGCATTTTCTGTTGGTTTTTGAAATCTTACAGTGAACATGTTAAAAGGCACCAGCATTGTTCCCAAGATCTCTTTAACCGAACCCGTGTAGTAGAAAATGTTTATTTAGTTTTGGTGTATTACAATAAATATAGAATTGAATATTGGACGAGTCTTCATTTATTTACATTGAATGTTATTAATTATATATTCATCAAATTGAAAAACTTAAGAAAACCTGATATTTCATTCTTTTTGATAAGTTTATAAGCACTTCTATTCATTTGTTTAATATTTGTTTGTTTTATTGTTATTGTACTTGAATTATTTAAATATAAACTTTATATAGGCACATATGGTGCTGCTTCTGTTCAAATGTTTCAGCGTCCAATGTACCGGAAGGGTACATCCACCCACCCGAAGAGATGCCCCTTGCAGTGGAGCTGGCTTCTGATGCCCCCCCCCCCACCCTCCACTATTGAGGCGATGGCTCATAGCGGGACTGGATGAGGTAAGAATAGGTCTAGAAACCTTATTCATATATATCTATATATGTATATTGATAGAAAAGATAATTATAATAGAGATGGGTAAAACGCATACAGTTAGTGATAGTTCAAGGGTTGAATATGTAATGGATGGTGATTATGATCTTGCATTCGGAGAATAAATATGAGGAGGCGGGTGAGGATATGGATGAAGATGAGGATGAAACACAAGAAGAATGTTCTGCTACTGGTGGTTGTGGTGGTGGTGGTGGTGCTGCTGATGATAATAATGGTGCTACTTCTTCTTCTGCTGCTGATGCTGCTGTTGCTGCTGCTGATAATGATGATACTGCTGCTGCTGCTGCTGGTGCTGCTGCTGCTGATGATGATGATGATGACAGCTGCTTCTGCTGCTGCTGCTGCTGCTGCTGCTGCTGCTGACGACGATGATGATGAAGATGATGATGATGATGATGATGATGATGATGATGATGATGATGATGATGATGATGATGAATGAGGAATGACGAAGAGGATGATTATGACAGCTGAAGATTATGACAGCTGAAGATTATGAGAGGTGAAGAAGATGTTGAAAATGATGGGAGTGGAGAGGGGGGTGTGAAGAAAAAGAAGAAGAAGAAGAAGAAGAAGAAGAAGAAGAAGAAGAAGAAGAAGAAGAAGAAGAAGAAGAAGATTATTGCTAACTTTGGCATTTAAGATATTCACATTGCAAAAAAGGCTGATGAATCGATTCGTTTATACTTTTCAAGTTTTGCCCATTTAAAGTTAATTAATCTGATATTCTCAGGTTGGCGGGATGCAGCTTTACTAGCAGTGGAGTTCGCTTCCTCTGCTTCTGTGGACAACACCATCAAAAAGGTTATGTTTAATTTTGCTCACTTTTCTAGAATTTGTTGAAAGTCCGAAAATGTGTTTCAATCAATAAGTCAAATTTTCTTTTTTTTTAAGAAATACACATAAATGAATAGGCATTTTCTGTTGGTTTTTGAAATCTTACAGTGAACATGTTAAAAGGCACCAGCATTGTTCCCAAGATCTCTTTAACCGAACCCGTGTAGTAGAAAATGTTTATTTAGTTTTGGTGTATTACAATAAATATAGAATTGAATATTGGACGAGTCTTCATTTATTTACATTGAATGTTATTAATTATATATTCATCAAATTGAAAAACTTAAGAAAACCTGATATTTCATTCTTTTTGATAAGTTTATAAGCACTTCTATTCATTTGTTTAATATTTGTTTGTTTTATTGTTATTGTACTTGAATTATTTAAATATAAACTTTATATAGGCACATATGGTGCTGCTTCTGTTCAAATGTTTCAGCGTCCAATGTACCGGAAGGGTACATCCACCCACCCGAAGAGATGCCCCTTGCAGTGGAGCTGGCTTCTGATGCCCCCCCCCCACCCTCCACCATTGAGGCGATGGCTCATAGCGGGACTGGATGAGGTAAGAATAGGTCTAGAAACCTTATTCATATATATCTATATATGTATATTGATAGAAAAGATAATGATAATAGAGATGGGTAAAACGCATACAGTTAGTGATAGTTCAAGGGTTGAATATGTAATGGATGGTGATTATGATCTTGCATTCGGAGAATAAATATGAGGAGGCGGGTGAGGATATGGATGAAGATGAGGATGAAACACAAGAAGAATGTTCTGCTACTGGTGGTTGTGGTGGTGGTGGTGGTGCTGCTGATGATGATAATGGTGCTACTTCTTCTTCTGCTGCTGATGCTGCTGTTGCTGCTGCTGATAATGATGATACTGCTGCTGCTGCTGCTGCTGGTGCTGCTGCTGCTGATGATGATGACAGCTGCTTCTGCTGCTGCTGCTGCTGCTGCTGCTGCTGCTGCTGACGACGATGATGATGAAGATGATGATGATGATGATGATGATGATGATGATGATGATGATGATGAATGAGGAATGACGAAGAGGATGATTATGACAGCTGAAGATTATGACAGCTGAAGATTATGTGAGGTGAAGAAGATGTTGAAAATGATGGGAGTGGAGAGGGGGGTGTGAAGAAGAAGAAGAAGAAGAAGAAGAAGAAGAAGAAGAAGAAGAAGAAGAAGAAGAAGAAGAAGAAGATTATTGCTAACTTTGGCATTTAAGATATTCACATTGCAAAAAAGGCTGATGAATCGATTCGTTTATACTTTTCAAGTTTTGCCCATTTAAAGTTAATTAATCTGATATTCTCAGGTTGGCGGGATGCAGCTTTACTAGCAGTGGAGTTCGCTTCCTCTGCTTCTGTGGACAACACCATCAAAAAGGTTATGTTTAATTTTGCTCACTTTTCTAGAATTTGTTGAAAGTCCGAAAATGTGTTTCAATCAATAAGTCAAATTTTCTTTTTTTTTAAGAAATACACATAAATGAATAGGCATTTTCTGTTGGTTTTTGAAATCTTACAGTGAACATGTTAAAAGGCACCAGCATTGTTCCCAAGATCTCTTTAACCGAACCCGTGTAGTAGAAAATGTTTATTTAGTTTTGGTGTATTACAATAAATATAGAATTGAATATTGGACGAGTCTTCATTTATTTACATTGAATGTTATTAATTATATATTCATCATATTGAAAAACTTAAGAAAACCTGATATTTCATTCTTTTTGATAAGTTTATAAGCACTTCTATTCATTTGTTTGATATTTGTTTGTTTTATTGTTATTGTACTTGAATTATTTAAATATAAACTTTATATAGGCACATATGGTGCTGCTTCTGTTCAAATGTTTCAGCGTCCAATGTACCGGAAGGGTACATCCACCCACCCGAAGAGATGCCCCTTGCAGTGGAGCTGGCTTCTGATGCCCCCCCCCCCCACCCTCCACTATTGAGGCGATGGCTCATAGCGGGACTGGATGAGGTAAGAATAGGTCTAGAAACCTTATTCATATATATCTATATATGTATATTGATAGAAAAGATAATGATAATAGAGATGGGTAAAACGCATACAGTTAGTGATAGTTCAAGGGTTGAATATGTAATGGATGGTGATTATGATCTTGCATTCGGAGAATAAATATGAGGAGGCGGGTGAGGATATGGATGAAGATGAGGATGAAACACAAGAAGAATGTTCTGCTACTGGTGGTTGTGGTGGTGGTGGTGGTGCTGCTGATGATGATAATGTTGCTACTTCTTCTTCTGCTGCTGATGCTGCTGTTGCTGCTGCTGATAATGATGATACTGCTGCTGCTGGTGCTGCTGCTGCTGCTGATGATGATGATGACAGCTGCTTCTGCTGCTGCTGCTGCTGCTGCTGCTGCTGCTGCTGCTGCTGACGACGATGATGATGAAGATGATGATGATGATGATGATGATTATGATGATGATGATGATGATGATGATGATGATGATGATGATGAATGAGGAATGACGAAGAGGATGATTATGACAGCTGAAGATTATGACAGCTGAAGATTATGAGAGGTGAAGAAGATGTTGAAAATGATGGGAGTGGAGAGGGGGGTGTGAAGAAGAAGAAGAAGAAGAAGAAGAAGAAGAAGAAGAAGAAGAAGAAGAAGAAGAAGAAGATTATTGCTAACTTTGGCATTTAAGATATTCACATTGCAAAAAAGGCTGATGAATCGATTCGTTTATACTTTTCAAGTTTTGCCCATTTAAAGTTAATTAATCTGATATTCTCAGGTTGGCGGGATGCAGCTTTACTAGCAGTGGAGTTCGCTTCCTCTGCTTCTGTGGACAACACCATCAAAAAGGTTATGTTTAATTTTGCTCACTTTTCTAGAATTTGTTGAAAGTCCGAAAATGTGTTTCAATCAATAAGTCAAATTTTCTTTTTTTTTAAGAAATACACATAAATGAATAGGCATTTTCTGTTGGTTTTTGAAATCTTACAGTGAACATGTTAAAAGGCACCAGCATTGTTCCCAAGATCTCTTTAACCGAACCCGTGTAGTAGAGAATGTTTATTTAGTTTTGGTGTATTACAATAAATATAGAATTGAATATTGGACGAGTCTTCATTTATTTACATTGAATGTTATTAATTATATATTCATCAAATTGAAAAACTTAAGAAAACCTGATATTTCATTCTTTTTGATAAGTTTATAAGCACTTCTATTCATTTGTTTAATATTTGTTTGTTTTATTGTTATTGTACTTGAATTATTTAAATATAAACTTTATATAGGCACATATGGTGCTGCTTCTGTTCAAATGTTTCAGCGTCCAATGTACCGGAAGGGTACATCCACCCACCCGAAGAGATGCCCCTTGCAGTGGAGCTGGCTTCTGATGCCCCCCCCCCACCCTCCACCTATTGAGGCGATGGCTCATAGCGGGACTGGATGAGGTAAGAATAGGTCTAGAAACCTTATTCATATATATCTATATATGTATATTGATAGAAAAGATAATTATAATAGAGATGGGTAAAACGCATACAGTTAGTGATAGTTCAAGGGTTGAATATGTAATGGATGGTGATTATGATCTTGCATTCGGAGAATAAATATGAGGAGGCGGGTGAGGATATGGATGAAGATGAGGATGAAACACAAGAAGAATGTTCTGCTACTGGTGGTTGTGGTGGTGGTGGTGGTGCTGCTGATGATAATAATGGTGCTACTTCTTCTTCTGCTGCTGATGCTGCTGTTGCTGCTGCTGATAATGATGATACTGCTGCTGCTGCTGCTGGTGCTGCTGCTGCTGATGATGATGATGATGACAGCTGCTTCTGCTGCTGCTGCTGCTGCTGCTGCTGCTGCTGACGACGATGATGATGAAGATGATGATGATGATGATGATGATGATGATGATGATGATGATGATGATGATGATGATGATGAATGAGGAATGACGAAGAGGATGATTATGACAGCTGAAGATTATGACAGCTGAAGATTATGAGAGGTGAAGAAGATGTTGAAAATGATGGGAGTGGAGAGGGGGGTGTGAAGAAGAAGAAGAAGAAGAAGAAGAAGAAGAAGAAGAAGAAGAAGAAGAAGAAGAAGAAGAAGAAGAAGAAGAAGAAGATTATTGCTAACTTTGGCATTTAAGATATTCACATTGCAAAAAAGGCTGATGAATCGATTCGTTTATACTTTTCAAGTTTTGCCCATTTAAAGTTAATTAATCTGATATTCTCAGGTTGGCGGGATGCAGCTTTACTAGCAGTGGAGTTCGCTTCCTCTGCTTCTGTGGACAACACCATCAAAAAGGTTATGTTTAATTTTGCTCACTTTTCTAGAATTTGTTGAAAGTCCGAAAATGTGTTTCAATCAATAAGTCAAATTTTCTTTTTTTTTAAGAAATACACATAAATGAATAGGCATTTTCTGTTGGTTTTTGAAATCTTACAGTGAACATGTTAAAAGGCACCAGCATTGTTCCCAAGATCTCTTTAACCGAACCCGTGTAGTAGAGAATGTTTATTTAGTTTTGGTGTATTACAATAAATATAGAATTGAATATTGGACGAGTCTTCATTTATTTACATTGAATGTTATTAATTATATATTCATCAAATTGAAAAACTTAAGAAAACCTGATATTTCATTCTTTTTGATAAGTTTATAAGCACTTCTATTCATTTGTTTAATATTTGTTTGTTTTATTGTTATTGTACTTGAATTATTTAAATATAAACTTTATATAGGCACATATGGTGCTGCTTCTGTTCAAATGTTTCAGCGTCCAATGTACCGGAAGGGTACATCCACCCACCCGAAGAGATGCCCCTTGCAGTGGAGCTGGCTTCTGATGCCCCCCCCCACCCTCCACCTATTGAGGCGATGGCTCATAGCGGGACTGGATGAGGTAAGAATAGGTCTAGAAACCTTATTCATATATATCTATATATGTATATTGATAGAAAAGATAATTATAATAGAGATGGGTAAAACGCATACAGTTAGTGATAGTTCAAGGGTTGAATATGTAATGGATGGTGATTATGATCTTGCATTCGGAGAATAAATATGAGGAGGCGGGTGAGGATATGGATGAAGATGAGGATGAAACACAAGAAGAATGTTCTGCTACTGGTGGTTGTGGTGGTGGTGGTGGTGCTGCTGATGATAATAATGGTGCTACTTCTTCTTCTGCTGCTGATGCTGCTGTTGCTGCTGCTGATAATGATGATACTGCTGCTGCTGCTGGTGCTGCTGCTGCTGATGATGATGATGATGACAGCTGCTTCTGCTGCTGCTGCTGCTGCTGCTGCTGCCTGACGACGATGATGATGAAGATGATGATGATGATGATGATGATGATGATGATGATGATGATGATGATGATGAATGAGGAATGACGAAGAGGATGATTATGACAGCTGAAGATTATGACAGCTGAAGATTATGAGAGGTGAAGAAGATGTTGAAAATGATGGGAGTGGAGAGGGGGGTGTGAAGAAGAAGAAGAAGAGAAGAAGAAGAAGAAGAAGAAGAAGAAGAAGAAGAAGAAGAAGAAGAAGAAGAAGAAGAAGATTATTGCTAACTTTGGCATTTAAGATATTCACATTGCAAAAAAGGCTGATGAATCGATTCGTTTATACTTTTCAAGTTTTGCCCATTTAAAGTTAATTAATCTGATATTCTCAGGTTGGCGGGATGCAGCTTTACTAGCAGTGGAGTTCGCTTCCTCTGCTTCTGTGGACAACACCATCAAAAAGGTTATGTTTAATTTTGCTCACTTTTCTAGAATTTGTTGAAAGTCCGAAAATGTGTTTCAATCAATAAGTCAAATTTTCTTTTTTTTTAAGAAATACACATAAATGAATAGGCATTTTCTGTTGGTTTTTGAAATCTTACAGTGAACATGTTAAAAGGCACCAGCATTGTTCCCAAGATCTCTTTAACCGAACCCGTGTAGTAGAAAATGTTTATTTAGTTTTGGTGTATTACAATAAATATAGAATTGAATATTGGACGAGTCTTCATTTATTTACATTGAATGTTATTAATTATATATTCATCAAATTGAAAAACTTAAGAAAACCTGATATTTCATTCTTTTTGATAAGTTTATAAGCACTTCTATTCATTTGTTTGATATTTGTTTGTTTTATTGTTATTGTACTTGAATTATTTAAATATAAACTTTATATAGGCACATATGGTGCTGCTTCTGTTCAAATGTTTTCAGCGTCCAATGTACCGGAAGGGTACATCCACCCACCCGAAGAGATGCCCCTTGCAGTGGAGCTGGCTTCTGATGCCCCCCCCCACCCTCCACTATTGAGGCGATGGCTCATAGCGGGACTGGATGAGGTAAGAATAGGTCTAGAAACCTTATTCATATATATCTATATATGTATATTGATAGAAAAGATAATGATAATAGAGATGGGTAAAACGCATACAGTTAGTGATAGTTCAAGGGTTGAATATGTAATGGATGGTGATTATGATCTTGCATTCGGAGAATAAATATGAGGAGGCGGGTGAGGATATGGATGAAGATGAGGATGAAACACAAGAAGAATGTTCTGCTACTGGTGGTTGTGGTGGTGGTGGTGGTGCTGCTGATGATGATAATGGTGCTACTTCTTCTTCTGCTGCTGATGCTGCTGTTGCTGCTGCTGATAATGATGATACTGCTGCTGCTGCTGCTGCTGCTGGTGCTGCTGCTGCTGCTGCTTCTGCTGCTGCTGCTGCTGCTGCTGCTGCTGCTGCTGCTGCTGCTGCTGCTGCTGCTGCTGCTGCTGACGACGTTGATGATGAAGATAATGATGATGATGATGATTATGATGATGATGATGATGATGATGATGATGATGATGATGATGATGATGATGATGAATGAGGAATGACGAAGAGGATGATTATGACAGCTGAAGATTATGACAGCTGAAGATTATGTGAGGTGAAGAAGATGTTGAAAATGATGGGAGTGGAGAGGGGGGTGTGAAGAAGAAGAAGAAGAAGAAGAAGAAGAAGAAGAAGAAGAAGAAGAAGAAGAAGAAGAAGAAGAAGAAGATTATTGCTAACTTTGGCATTTAAGATATTCACATTGCAAAAAAGGCTGATGAATCGATTCGTTTATACTTTTCAAGTTTTGCCCATTTAAAGTTAATTAATCTGATATTCTCAGGTTGGCGGGATGCAGCTTTACTAGCAGTGGAGTTCGCTTCCTCTGCTTCTGTGGACAACACCATCAAAAGGTTATGTTTAATTTTGCTCACTTTTCTAGAATTTGTTGAAAGTCCGAAAATGTGTTTCAATCAATAAGTCAAATTTTCTTTTTTTTTAAGAAATACACATAAATGAATAGGCATTTTCTGTTGGTTTTTGAAATCTTACAGTGAACATGTTAAAAGGCACCAGCATTGTTCCCAAGATCTCTTTAACCGAACCCGTGTAGTAGAAAATGTTTATTTAGTTTTGGTGTATTACAATAAATATAGAATTGAATATTGGACGAGTCTTCATTTATTTACATTGAATGTTATTAATTATATATTCATCAAATTGAAAAACTTAAGAAAACCTGATATTTCATTCTTTTTGATAAGTTTATAAGCACTTCTATTCATTTGTTTGATATTTGTTTGTTTTATTGTTATTGTACTTGAATTATTTAAATATAAACTTTATATAGGCACATATGGTGCTGCTTCTGTTCAAATGTTTCAGCGTCCAATGTACCGGAAGGGTACATCCACCCACCCGAAGAGATGCCCCTTGCAGTGGAGCTGGCTTCTGATGCCCCCCCCACCCTCCACTATTGAGGCGATGGCTCATAGCGGGACTGGATGAGGTAAGAATAGGTCTAGAAACCTTATTCATATATATCTATATATGTATATTGATAGAAAAGATAATGATAATAGAGATGGGTAAAACGCATACAGTTAGTGATAGTTCAAGGGTTGAATATGTAATGGATGGTGATTATGATCTTGCATTCGGAGAATAAATATGAGGAGGCGGGTGAGGATATGGATGAAGATGAGGATGAAACACAAGAAGAATGTTCTGCTACTGGTGGTTGTGGTGGTGGTGGTGGTGCTGCTGATGATGATAATGGTGCTACTTCTTCTTCTGCTGCTGATGCTGCTGTTGCTGCTGCTGATAATGATGATACTGCTGCTGCTGCTGCTGCTGCTGGTGCTGCTGCTGCTGATGATGATGATGACAGCTGCTTCTGCTGCTGCTGCTGCTGCTGCTGCTGCTGACTGACGTTGATGATGAAGATAATGATGATGATGATGATGATTATGATGATGATGATGATGATGATGATGATGATGATGATGATGATGATGATGATGATGATGAATGAGGAATGACGAAGAGGATGATTATGACAGCTGAAGATTATGACAACTGAAGATTATGTGAGGTGAAGAAGATGTTGAAAATGATGGGAGTGGAGAGGGGGGTGTGAAGAAGAAGAAGAAGAAGAAGAAGAAGAAGAAGAAGAAGAAGAAGAAGAAGAAGAAGAAGATTATTGCTAACTTTGGCATTTAAGATATTCACATTGCAAAAAAGGCTGATGAATCGATTCGTTTATACTTTTCAAGTTTTGCCCATTTAAAGTTAATTAATCTGATATTCTCAGGTTGGCGGGATGCAGCTTTACTAGCAGTGGAGTTCGCTTCCTCTGCTTCTGTGGACAACACCATCAAAAAGGTTATGTTTAATTTTGCTCACTTTTCTAGAATTTGTTGAAAGTCCGAAAATGTGTTTCAATCAATAAGTCAATTTTTTTTTTTTTTAAGAAATACACATAAATGAATAGGCATTTTCTGTTGGTTTTTGAAATCTTACAGTGAACATGTTAAAAGGCACCAGCACTGTTCCCAAGATCTCTTTAACCGAACCCGTGTAGTAGAAAATGTTTATTTAGTTTTGGTGTATTACAATAAATATAGAATTGAATATTGGACGAGTCTTCATTATATTTACATTGAATGTTATTAATTATATATTCATCAAATTGAAAAACTTAAGAAAACCTGATATTTCATTCTTTTTGATAAGTTTATAAGCACTTCTATTCATTTGTTTAATATTTGTTTGTTTTATTGTTATTGTACTTGAATTATTTAAATATAAACTTTATATAGGCACATATGGTGCTGCTTCTGTTCAAATGTTTCAGCGTCCAATGTACCGGAAGGGTACATCCACCCACCCGAAGAGATGCCCCTTGCAGTGGAGCTGGCTTCTGATGCCCCCCCCACCCTCCACCATTGAGGCGATGGCTCATAGCGGGACTGGATGAGGTAAAAATAGGTCTAGAAACCTTATTCATATATATCTATATATGTATATTGATAGAAAAGATAATGATAATAGAGATGGGTAAAACGCATACAGTTAGTGATAGTTCAAGGGTTGAATATGTAATGGATGGTGATTATGATCTTGCATTCGGAGAATAAATATGAGGAGGCGGGTGAGGATATGGATGAAGATGAGGATGAAACACAAGAAGAATGTTCTGCTACTGGTGGTTGTGGTGGTGGTGGTGGTGCTGCTGATGATGATAATGGTGCTACTTCTTCTTCTGCTGCTGATGCTGCTGTTGCTGCTGCTGATAATGATGATACTGCTGCTGCTGCTGCTGGTGCTGCTGCTGCTGATGATGATGATGACAGCTGCTTCTGCTGCTGCTGGCTGACGACGATGATGATGAAGATGATGACGATGATGATGATGATGATGAATGAGGAATGACGAAGAGGATGATTATGACAGCTGAAGATTATGACAGCTGAAGATTATGTGAGGTGAAGAAGATGTTGAAAATGATGGGAGTGGAGAGGGGGGTGTGAAGAAGAAGAAGAAGAAGAAGAAGAAGAAGAAGAAGAAGAAGAAGAAGAAGAAGAAGAAGAAGAAGAAGAAGATTATTGCTAACTTTGGCATTTAAGATATTCACATTGCAAAAAAGGCTGATGAATCGATTCGTTTATACTTTTCAAGTTTTGCCCATTTAAAGTTAATTAATCTGATATTCTCAGGTTGGCGGGATGCAGCTTTACTAGCAGTGGAGTTCGCTTCCTCTGCTTCTGTGGACAACACCATCAAAAAGGTTATGTTTAATTTTGCTCACTTTTCTAGAATTTGTTGAAAGTCCGAAAATGTGTTTCAATCAATAAGTCAAATTTTCTTTTTTTTTAAGAAATACACATAAATGAATAGGCATTTTCTGTTGGTTTTTGAAATCTTACAGTGAACATGTTAAAAGGCACCAGCATTGTTCCCAAGATCTCTTTAACCGAACCCGTGTAGTAGAAAATGTTTATTTAGTTTTGGTGTATTACAATAAATATAGAATTGAATATTGGACGAGTCTTCATTTATTTACATTGAATGTTATTAATTATATATTCATCAAATTGAAAAACTTAAGAAAACCTGATATTTCATTCTTTTTGATAAGTTTATAAGCACTTCTATTCATTTGTTTGATATTTGTTTGTTTTATTGTTATTGTACTTGAATTATTTAAATATAAACTTTATATAGGCACATATGGTGCTGCTTCTGTTCAAATGTTTCAGCGTCCAATGTACCGGAAGGGTACATCCACCCACCCGAAGAGATGCCCCTTGCAGTGGAGCTGGCTTCTGATGCCCCCCCCCACCCTCCACTATTGAGGCGATGGCTCATAGCGGGACTGGATGAGGTAAGAATAGGTCTAGAAACCTTATTCATATATATCTATATATGTATATTGATAGAAAAGATAATGATAATAGAGATGGGTAAAACGCATACAGTTAGTGATAGTTCAAGGGTTGAATATGTAATGGATGGTGATTATGATCTTGCATTCGGAGAATAAATATGAGGAGGCGGGTGAGGATATGGATGAAGATGAGGATGAAACACAAGAAGAATGTTCTGCTACTGGTGGTTGTGGTGGTGGTGGTGGTGCTGCTGATGATGATAATGGTGCTACTTCTTCTTCTGCTGCTGATGCTGCTGTTGCTGCTGCTGATAATGATGATACTGCTGCTGCTGCTGCTGCTGCTGGTGCTGCTGCTGCTGCTGATGATGATGATGACAGCTGCTTCTGCTGCTGCTGCTGCTGCTGCTGCTGCTGACGACGTTGATGATGAAGATAATGATGATGATGATGATGATTATGATGATGATGATGATGATGATGATGATGATGATGATGATGATGATGATGATGATGATGATGATGATGATGAATGAGGAATGACGAAGAGGATGATTATGACAGCTGAAGATTATGACAACTGAAGATTATGTGAGGTGAAGAAGATGTTGAAAATGATGGGAGTGGAGAGGGGGGTGTGAAGAAGAAGAAGAAGAAGAAGAAGAAGAAGAAGAAGAAGAAGAAGAAGAAGAAGAAGAAGAAGAAGAAGAAGAAGAAGAAGAAGATTATTGCTAACTTTGGCATTTAAGATATTCACATTGCAAAAAAGGCTGATGAATCGATTCGTTTATACTTTTCAAGTTTTGCCCATTTAAAGTTAATTAATCTGATATTCTCAGGTTGGCGGGATGCAGCTTTACTAGCAGTGGAGTTCGCTTCCTCTGCTTCTGTGGACAACACCATCAAAAAGGTTATGTTTAATTTTGCTCACTTTTCTAGAATTTGTTGAAAGTCCGAAAATGTGTTTCAATCAATAAGTCAATTTTTTTTTTTTTTTAAGAAATACACATAAATGAATAGGCATTTTCTGTTGGTTTTTGAAATCTTACAGTGAACATGTTAAAAGGCACCAGCACTGTTCCCAAGATCTCTTTAACCGAACCCGTGTAGTAGAAAATGTTTATTTAGTTTTGGTGTATTACAATAAATATAGAATTGAATATTGGACGAGTCTTCATTATATTTACATTGAATGTTATTAATTATATATTCATCAAATTGAAAAACTTAAGAAAACCTGATATTTCATTCTTTTTGATAAGTTTATAAGCACTTCTATTCATTTGTTTAATATTTGTTTGTTTTATTGTTATTGTACTTGAATTATTTAAATATAAACTTTATATAGGCACATATGGTGCTGCTTCTGTTCAAATGTTTCAGCGTCCAATGTACCGGAAGGGTACATCCACCCACCCGAAGAGATGCCCCTTGCAGTGGAGCTGGCTTCTGATGCCCCCCCACCCTCCACCATTGAGGCGATGGCTCATAGCGGGACTGGATGAGGTAAAAATAGGTCTAGAAACCTTATTCATATATATCTATATATGTATATTGATAGAAAAGATAATGATAATAGAGATGGGTAAAACGCATACAGTTAGTGATAGTTCAAGGGTTGAATATGTAATGGATGGTGATTATGATCTTGCACTCGGAGAATAAATATGAGGAGGCGGGTGAGGATATGGATGAAGATGAGGATGAAACACAAGAAGAATGTTCTGCTACTGGTGGTTGTGGTGGTGGTGGTGGTGCTGCTGATGATGATAATGGTGCTACTTCTTCTTCTGCTGCTGATGCTGCTGTTGCTGCTGCTGATAATGATGATACTGCTGCTGCTGCTGCTGGTGCTGCTGCTGCTGATGATGATGATGACAGCTGCTTCTGCTGCTGCTGGCTGACGACGATGATGATGAAGATGATGACGATGATGATGATGATGATGAATGAGGAATGACGAAGAGGATGATTATGACAGCTGAAGATTATGACAGCTGAAGATTATGTGAGGTGAAGAAGATGTTGAAAATGATGGGAGTGGAGAGGGGGGTGTGAAGAAGAAGAAGAAGAAGAAGAAGAAGAAGAAGAAGAAGAAGAAGAAGAAGAAGAAGAAGAAGATTATTGCTAACTTTGGCATTTAAGATATTCACATTGCAAAAAGGCTGATGAATCGATTCGTTTATACTTTTCAAGTTTTGCCCATTTAAAGTTAATTAATCTGATATTCTCAGGTTGGCGGGATGCAGCTTTACTAGCAGTGGAGTTCGCTTCCTCTGCTTCTGTGGACAACACCATCAAAAAGGTTATGTTTAATTTTGCTCACTTTTCTAGAATTTGTTGAAAGTCCGAAAATGTGTTTCAATCAATAAGTCAAATTTTCTTTTTTTTAAGAAATACACATAAATGAATAGGCATTTTCTGTTGGTTTTTGAAATCTTACAGTGAACATGTTAAAAGGCACCAGCATTGTTCCCAAGATCTCTTTAACCGAACCCGTGTAGTAGAAAATGTTTATTTAGTTTTGGTGTATTACAATAAATATAGAATTGAATATTGGACGAGTCTTCATTTATTTACATTGAATGTTATTAATTATATATTCATCAAATTGAAAAACTTAAGAAAACCTGATATTTCATTCTTTTTGATAAGTTTATAAGCACTTCTATTCATTTGTTTGATATTTGTTTGTTTTATTGTTATTGTACTTGAATTATTTAAATATAAACTTTATATAGGCACATATGGTGCTGCTTCTGTTCAAATGTTTCAGCGTCCAATGTACCGGAAGGGTACATCCACCCACCCGAAGAGATGCCCCTTGCAGTGGAGCTGGCTTCTGATGCCCCCCCCCCACCCTCCACTATTGAGGCGATGGCTCATAGCGGGACTGGATGAGGTAAGAATAGGTCTAGAAACCTTATTCATATATATCTATATATGTATATTGATAGAAAAGATAATGATAATAGAGATGGGTAAAACGCATACAGTTAGTGATAGTTCAAGAGTTGAATATGTAATGGATGGTGATTATGATCTTGCATTCGGAGAATAAATATGAGGAGGCGGGTGAGGATATGGATGAAGATGAGGATGAAACACAAGAAGAATGTTCTGCTACTGGTGGTTGTGGTGGTGGTGGTGGTGCTGCTGATGATGATAATGGTGCTACTTCTTCTTCTGCTGCTGATGCTGCTGTTGCTGCTGCTGATAATGATGATACTGCTGCTGCTGCTGCTGCTGCTGGTGCTGCTGCTGCTGCTGCTGCTGCTTCTGCTGCTGCTGCTGCTGCTGCTGCTGCTGCTGCTGCTGCTGACGACGTTGATGATGAAGATAATGATGATGATGATGATGATTATGATGATGATGATGATGATGATGATGATGATGATGATGATGATGATGATGATGAATGAGGAATGACGAAGAGGATGATTATGACAGCTGAAGATTATGACAGCTGAAGATTATGTGAGGTGAAGAAGATGTTGAAAATGATGGGAGTGGAGAGGGGGGTGTGAAGAAGAAGAAGAAGAAGAAGAAGAAGAAGAAGAAGAAGAAGAAGAAGAAGAAGAAGAAGAAGAAGATTATTGCTAACTTTGGCATTTAAGATATTCACATTGCAAAAAAGGCTGATGAATCGATTCGTTTATACTTTTCAAGTTTTGCCCATTTAAAGTTAATTAATCTGATATTCTCAGGTTGGCGGGATGCAGCTTTACTAGCAGTGGAGTTCGCTTCCTCTGCTTCTGTGGACAACACCATCAAAAAGGTTATGTTTAATTTTGCTGACTTTTCTAGAATTTGTTGAAAGTCCGAAAATGTGTTTCAATCAATAAGTCAAATTTTCTTTTTTTTTAAGAAATACACATAAATGAATAGGCATTTTCTGTTGGTTTTTGAAATCTTACAGTGAACATGTTAAAAGGCACCAGCATTGTTCCCAAGATCTCTTTAACCGAACCCGTGTAGTAGAAAATGTTTATTTAGTTTTGGTGTATTACAATAAATATAGAATTGAATATTGGACGAGTCTTCATTTATTTACATTGAATGTTATTAATTATATATTCATCAAATTGAAAAACTTAAGAAAACCTGATATTTCATTCTTTTTGATAAGTTTATAAGCACTTCTATTCATTTGTTTGATATTTGTTTGTTTTATTGTTATTGTACTTGAATTATTTAAATATAAACTTTATATAGGCACATATGGTGCTGCTTCTGTTCAAATGTTTCAGCGTCCAATGTACCGGAAGGGTACATCCACCCACCCGAAGAGATGCCCCTTGCAGTGGAGCTGGCTTCTGATGCCCCCCCCCCACCCTCCACTATTGAGGCGATGGCTCATAGCGGGACTGGATGAGGTAAGAATAGGTCTAGAAACCTTATTCATATATATCTATATATGTATATTGATAGAAAAGATAATGATAATAGAGATGGGTAAAACGCATACAGTTAGTGATAGTTCAAGGGTTGAATATGTAATGGATGGTGATTATGATCTTGCATTCGGAGAATAAATATGAGGAGGCGGGTGAGGATATGGATGAAGATGAGGATGAAACACAAGAATAATGTTCTGCTACTGGTGGTTGTGGTGGTGGTGGTGGTGCTGCTGATGATGATAATGGTGCTACTTCTTCTTCTGCTGCTGATGCTGCTGTTGCTGCTGCTGATAATGATGATACTGCTGCTGCTGCTGCTGCTGCTGGTGCTGCTGCTGCTGCTGATGATGATGATGACAGCTGCTTCTGCTGCTGCTGCTGCTGCTGCTGCTGACGACGTTGATGATGAAGATAATGATGATGATGATGATGATTATGATGATGATGATGATGATGATGATGATGATGATGATGATGATGAATGAGGAATGACGAAGAGGATGATTATGACAGCTGAAGATTATGACAGCTGAAGATTATGTGAGGTGAAGAAGATGTTGAAAATGATGGGAGTGGAGAGGGGGGTGTGAAGAAGAAGAAGAAGAAGAAGAAGAAGAAGAAGAAGAAGAAGAAGAAGAAGAAGAAGAAGAAGATTATTGCTAACTTTGGCATTTAAGATATTCACATTGCAAAAAAGGCTGATGAATCGATTCGTTTATACTTTTCAAGTTTTGCCCATTTAAAGTTAATTAATCTGATATTCTCAGGTTGGCGGGATGCAGCTTTACTAGCAGTGGAGTTCGCTTCCTCTGCTTCTGTGGACAACACCATCAAAAAGGTTATGTTTAATTTTGCTCACTTTTCTAGAATTTGTTGAAAGTCCGAAAATGTGTTTCAATCAATAAGTCAAATTTTCTTTTTTTTTTAAGAAATACACATAAATGAATAGGCATTTTCTGTTGGTTTTTGAAATATTACAGTGAACATGTTAAAAGGCACCAGCATTGTTCCCAAGATCTCTTTAACCGAACCCGTGTAGTAGAAAATGTTTATTTAGTTTTGGTGTATTACAATAAATATAGAATTGAATATTGGACGAGTCTTCATTTATTTACATTGAATGTTATTAATTATATATTCATCAAATTGAAAAACTTAAGAAAACCTGATATTTCATTCTTTTTGATAAGTTTATAAGCACTTCTATTCATTTGTTTAATATTTGTTTGTTTTATTGTTATTGTACTTGAATTATTTAAATATAAACTTTATATAGGCACATATGGTGCTGCTTCTGTTCAAATGTTTCAGCGTCCAATGTACCGGAAGGGTACATCCACCCACCCGAAGAGATGCCCCTTGCAGTGGAGCTGGCTTCTGATGCCCCCCCCCCACCCTCCACCATTGAGGCGATGGCTCATAGCGGGACTGGATGAGGTAAGAATAGGTCTAGAAACCTTATTCATATATATCTATATATGTATATTGATAGAAAAGATAATGATAATAGAGATGGGTAAAACGCATACAGTTAGTGATAGTTCAATGGTTGAATATGTAATGGATGGTGATTATGATCTTGCATTCGGAGAATAAATATGAGGAGGCGGGTGAGGATATGGATGAAGATGAGGATGAAACACAAGAAGAATGTTCTGCTACTGGTGGTTGTGGTGGTGGTGGTGGTGCTGCTGATGATGATAATGGTGCTACTTCTTCTTCTGCTGCTGATGCTGCTGTTGCTGCTGCTGATAATGATGATACTGCTGCTGCTGCTGCTGGTGCTGCTGCTGCTGATGATGATGATGACAGCTGCTTCTGCTGCTGCTGGCTGACGACGATGATGATGAAGATGATGACGATGATGATGATGATGATGAATGAGGAATGACGAAGAGGATGATTATGACAGCTGAAGATTATGACAGCTGAAGATTATGTGAGGTGAAGAAGATGTTGAAAATGATGGGAGTGGAGAGGGGGGTGTGAAGAAGAAGAAGAAGAAGAAGAAGAAGAAGAAGAAGAAGAAGAAGAAGAAGAAGAAGAAGAAGAAGAAGATTATTGCTAACTTTGGCATTTAAGATATTCACATTGCAAAAAGGCTGATGAATCGATTCGTTTATACTTTTCAAGTTTTGCCCATTTAAAGTTAATTAATCTGATATTCTCAGGTTGGCGGGATGCAGCTTTACTAGCAGTGGAGTTCGCTTCCTCTGCTTCTGTGGACAACACCATCAAAAAGGTTATGTTTAATTTTGCTCACTTTTCTAGAATTTGTTGAAAGTCCGAAAATGTGTTTCAATCAATAAGTCAAATTTTCTTTTTTTTTTAAGAAATACACATAAATGAATAGGCATTTTCTGTTGGTTTTTGAAATCTTACAGTGAACATGTTAAAAGGCACCAGCACTGTTCCCAAGATCTCTTTAACCGAACCCGTGTAGTAGAAAATGTTTATTTAGTTTTGGTGTATTACAATAAATATAGAATTGAATATTGGACGAGTCTTCATTATATTTACATTGAATGTTATTAATTATATATTCATCAAATTGAAAAACTTAAGAAAACCTGATATTTCATTCTTTTTGATAAGTTTATAAGCACTTCTATTCATTTGTTTAATATTTGTTTGTTTTATTGTTATTGTACTTGAATTATTTAAATATAAACTTTATATAGGCACATATGGTGCTGCTTCTGTTCAAATGTTTCAGCGTCCAATGTACCGGAAGGGTACATCCACCCACCCGAAGAGATGCCCCTTGCAGTGGAGCTGGCTTCTGATGCCCCCCCCCCACCCTCCACCATTGAGGCGATGGCTCATAGCGGGACTGGATGAGGTAAAAATAGGTCTAGAAACCTTATTCATATATATCTATATATGTATATTGATAGAAAAGATAATGATAATAGAGATGGGTAAAACGCATACAGTTAGTGATAGTTCAAGGGTTGAATATGTAATGGATGGTGATTATGATCTTGCATTCGGAGAATAAATATGAGGAGGCGGGTGAGGATATGGATGAAGATGAGGATGAAACACAAGAAGAATGTTCTGCTACTGGTGGTTGTGGTGGTGGTGGTGGTGCTGCTGATGATGATAATGGTGCTACTTCTTCTTCTGCTGCTGATGCTGCTGTTGCTGCTGCTGATAATGATGATACTGCTGCTGCTGCTGCTGGTGCTGCTGCTGCTGATGATGATGATGACAGCTGCTGCTTCTGCTGCTGCTGCTGCTGCTGCTGCTGCTGCTGCTGACGACGATGATGATGAAGATGATGACGATGATGATGATGATGATGAATGAGGAATGACGAAGAGGATGATTATGACAGCTGAAGATTATGACAGCTGAAGATTATGTGAGGTGAAGAAGATGTTGAAAATGATGGGAGTGGAGAGGGGGGTGTGAAGAAGAAGAAGAAGAAGAAGAAGAAGAAGAAGAAGAAGAAGAAGAAGAAGAAGAAGAAGAAGAAGATTATTGCTAACTTTGGCATTTAAGATATTCACATTGCAAAAAGGCTGATGAATCGATTCGTTTATACTTTTCAAGTTTTGCCCATTTAAAGTTAATTAATCTGATATTCTCAGGTTGGCGGGATGCAGCTTTACTAGCAGTGGAGTTCGCTTCCTCTGCTTCTGTGGACAACACCATCAAAAAGGTTATGTTTAATTTTGCTCACTTTTCTAGAATTTGTTGAAAGTCCGAAAATGTGTTTCAATCAATAAGTCAAATTTTCTTTTTTTTTAAGAAATACACATAAATGAATAGGCATTTTCTGTTGGTTTTTGAAATCTTACAGTGAACATGTTAAAAGGCACCAGCATTGTTCCCAAGATCTCTTTAACCGAACCCGTGTAGTAGAAAATGTTTATTTAGTTTTGGTGTATTACAATAAAAATATAGAATTGAATATTGGACGAGTCTTCATTTATTTACATTGAATGTTATTAATTATATATTCATCAAATTGAAAAACTTAAGAAAACCTGATATTTCATTCTTTTTGATAAGTTTATAAGCACTTCTATTCATTTGTTTAATATTTGTTTGTTTTATTGTTATTGTACTTGAATTATTTAAATATAAACTTTATATAGGCACATATGGTGCTGCTTCTGTTCAAATGTTTCAGCGTCCAATGTACCGGAAGGGTACATCCACCCACCCGAAGAGATGCCCCTTGCAGTGGAGCTGGCTTCTGATGCCCCCCCACCCCACCCTCCACCATTGAGGCGATGGCTCATAGCGGGACTGGATGAGGTAAGAATAGGTCTAGAAACCTTATTCATATATATCTATATATGTATATTGATAGAAAAGATAATGATAATAGAGATGGGTAAAACGCATACAGTTAGTGATAGTTCAAGGGTTGAATATGTAATGGATGGTGATTATGATCTTGCATTCGGAGAATAAATATGAGGAGGCGGGTGAGGATATGGATGAAGATGAGGATGAAACACAAGAAGAATGTTCTGCTACTGGTGGTTGTGGTGGTGGTGGTGGTGCTGCTGATGATGATAATGGTGCTACTTCTTCTTCTGCTGCTGATGCTGCTGTTGCTGCTGCTGATAATGATGATACTGCTGCTGCTGCTGCTGGTGCTGCTGCTGCTGATGATGATGATGATGACAGCTGCTTCTGTTGCTGCTGCTGCTGCTGCTACTGCTGCTGCTGCTGACGACGACGACGACGATGATGATGATGATGATGATGATGATGATGATGATGATGATGATGATGATGATGACGATGATGATGAATGAGGAATGACGAAGAGGATGATTATGACAGCTGAAGATTATGACATCTGAAGATTATGTGAGGTGAAGAAGATGTTGAAAATGATGGGAGTGGAGAGGGGGGGGGTGAAGAAGAAGAAGAAGAAGAAGAAGAAGAAGAAGAAGAAGAAGAAGAAGAAGAAGAAGAAGAAGATTATTGCTAACTTTGGCATTTAAGATATTCACATTGCAAAAAAGGCTGATGAATCGATTCGTTTACACTTTTCAAGTTTTGCCCATTTAAAGTTAATTAATCTGATATTCTCAGGTTGGCGGGATGCAGCTTTACTAGCAGTGGAGTTCGCTTCCTCTGCTTCTGTGGACAACACCATCAAAAAGGTTATGTTTAATTTTGCTCACTTTTCTAGAATTTGTTGAAAGTCCGAAAATGTGTTTCAATCAATAAGTCAAATTTTCTTTTTTTTTAAGAAATACACATAAATGAATAGGCATTTTCTGTTGGTTTTTGAAATCTTACAGTGAACATGTTAAAAGGCCCCAGCATTGTTCCCAAGATCTCTTTAACCGAACCCGTGTAGTAGAAAATGTTTATTTAGTTTTGGTGTATTACAATAAATATAGAATTGAATATTGGACGAGTCTTCATTTATTTACATTGAATGTTATTAATTATATATTCATCAAATTGAAAAACTTAAGAAAACCTGATATTTCATTCTTTTTGATAAGTTTATGAGCACTTCTATTCATTTGTTTGATAATTGTTTGTTTTATTGTTATTGTACTTGAATTATTTAAATATAAACTTTATATAGGCACATATGGTGCTGCTTCTGTTCAAATGTTTCAGCGTCCAATGTACCGGAAGGGTACATCCACCCACACGAAGAGATGCCCCTTGCAGTGGAGCTGGCTTCTGATGCCCCCCCCCACCCTCCACCATTGAGGCGATGGCTCATAGCGGGACTGGATGAGGTAAGAATAGGTCTAGAAACCTTATTCATATATATCTATATATGTATATTGATAGAAAAGATAATGATAATAGAGATGGGTAAAACGCATACAGTTAGTGATAGTTCAAGGGTTGAATATGTAATGGATGGTGATTATGATCTTGCATTCGGAGAATAAATATGAGGAGGCGGGTGAGGATATGGATGAAGATGAGGATGAAACACAAGAAGAATGTTCTGCTACTGGTGGTTGTGGTGGTGGTGGTGGTGCTGCTGATGATGATAATGGTGCTACTTCTTCTTCTGCTGCTGATGCTGCTGTTGCTGCTGCTGATAATGATGATATGCTGCTGCTGGTGCTGCTGCTGCTGCTGCTGCTGATGATGATGATGATGACTGCTGCTGCTGCTGCTGCTGCTGCTGCTGCTGCTTCTGCTTCTGCTTCTGCTGCTGCTGCTGCTGCTGACGACGATGATGATGATGATGATGATGATGATGATGATGATGATGATGATGATGATGATGATGATGATGATGATGATGATGAATGAGGAATGACGAAGAGGATGATTATGACAGCTGAAGATTATGACAGCTGAAGATTATGTGAGGTGAAGAAGATGTTGAAAATGATGGGAGTGGAGAGGGGGGTGTGAAGAAGAAGAAGAAGAAGAAGAAGAAGAAGAAGAAGAAGATTATTGCTAACTTTGGCATTTAAGATATTCACATTGCAAAAAAGGCTGATGAATCGATTCGTTTATACTTTTCAAGTTTTGCCCATTTAAAGTTAATTAATCTGATATTCTCAGGTTGGCGGGATGCAGCTTTACTAGCAGTGGAGTTCGCTTCCTCTGCTTCTGTGGACAACACCATCAAAAAGGTTATGTTTAATTTTGCTCACTTTTCTAGAATTTGTTGAAAGTCCGAAAATGTGTTTCAATCAATAAGTCAAATTTTCTTTTTTTTTAAGAAATACACATAAATGAATAGGCATTTTCTGTTGGTTTTTGAAATCTTACAGTGAACATGTTAAAAGGCACCAGCATTGTTCCCAAGATCTCTTTAACCTAACCCGTGTAGTAGAAAATGTTTATTTAGTTTTGGTGTATTACAATAAATATAGAATTGAATATTGGACGAGTCTTCATTTATTTACATTGAATGTTATTAATTATATATTCATCAAATTGAAAAACTTAAGAAAACCTGATATTTCATTCTTTTTGATAAGTTTATAAGCACTTCTATTCATTTGTTTAATATTTGTTTGTTTTATTGTTATTGTACTTGAATTATTTAAATATAAACTTTATATAGGCACATATGGTGCTGCTTCTGTTCAAATGTTTCAGCGTCCAATGTACCGGAAGGGTACATCCACCCACCCGAAGAGATGCCCCTTGCAGTGGAGCTGGCTTCTGATGCCCCCCCACCCTCCACCATTGAGGCGATGGCTCATAGCGGGACTGGATGAGGTAAGAATAGGTCTAGAAACCTTATTCATATATATCTATATATGTATATTGATAGAAAAGATGATGATAATAGAGATGGGTAAAACGCATACAGTTAGTGATAGTTCAAGGGTTGAATATGTAATGGATGGTGATTATGATCTTGCATTCGGAGAATAAATATGAGGAGGCGGGTGAGGATATGGATGAAGATGAGGATGAAACACAAGAAGAATGTCCTGCTACTGGTGGTTGTGGTGGTGGTGGTGCTGCTGCTGATGATGATAATGGTGCTACTTCTTCTTCTGCTGCTGATGCTGCTGTTGCTGCTGCTGATAATGATGATACTGCTGCTGCTGCTGCTGCTGGTGCTGCTGCTGCTGCTGATGATGATGATGACAGCTGCTGCTTCTGCTGCTGCTGCTGCTGCTGCTGCTGCTGCTGCTGCTGCTGACGACGACGATGATGAAGATGATGATGATGATGATGATGATGATGATGATGATGATGATGATGATGATGAATGAGGAATGACGAAGAGGATGATTATGACAGCTGAAGATTATGACAGCTGAAGATTATGTGAGGTGAAGAAGATGTTGAAAATGATGGGAGTGGAGAGGGGGGTGTGAAGAAGAAGAAGAAGAAGAAGAAGAAGAAGAAGAAGAAGAAGAAGAAGAAGAAGAAGAAGAAGAAGAAGATTATTGCTAACTTTGGCATTTAAGATATTCACATTGCAAAAAAGGCTGATGAATCGATTCGTTTATACTTTTCAAGTTTTGCCCATTTAAAGTTAATTAATCTGATATTCTCAGGTTGGCGGGATGCAGCTTTACTAGCAGTGGAGTTCGCTTCCTCTGCTTCTGTGGACAACACCATCAAAAAGGTTATGTTTAATTTTGCTCACTTTTCTAGAATTTGTTGAAAGTCCGAAAATGTGTTTCAATCAATAAGTCAAATTTTCTTTTTTTTTTAAGAAATACACATAAATGAATAGGCATTTTCTGTTGGTTTTTGAAATCTTACAGTGAACATGTTAAAAGGCACCAGCATTGTTCCCAAGATCTCTTTAACCGAACCCGTGTAGTAGAAAATGTTTATTTAGTTTTGGTGTATTACAATAAATATAGAATTGAATATTGGACGAGTCTTCATTTATTTACATTGAATGTTATTAATTATATATTCATCAAATTGAAAAACTTAAGAAAACCTGATATTTCATTCTTTTTGATAAGTTTATAAGCACTTCTATTCATTTGTTTAATATTTGTTTGTTTTATTGTTATTGTACTTGAATTATTTAAATATAAACTTTATATAGGCACATATGGTGCTGCTTCTGTTCAAATGTTTCAGCGTCCAATGTACCGGAAGGGTACATCCACCCACCCGAAGAGATGCCCCTTGCAGTGGAGCTGGCTTCTGATGCCCCCCCCCACCCTCCACCATTGAGGCGATGGCTCATAGCGGGACTGGATGAGGTAAGAATAGGTCTAGAAACCTTATTCATATATATCTATATATGTATATTGATAGAAAAGATAATGATAATAGAGATGGGTAAAACGCATACAGTTAGTGATAGTTCAAGGGTTGAATATGTAATGGATGGTGATTATGATCTTGCATTCGGAGAATAAATATGAGGAGGCGGGTGAGGATATGGATGAAGAAGAGGATGAAACACAAGAAGAATGTTCTGCTACTGGTGGTTGTGGTGGTGGTGGTGGTGCTGCTGATGATGATAATGGTGCTACTTCTTCTTCTGCTGCTGATGCTGCTGTTGCTGCTGCTGATAATGATGATACTGCTGCTGCTGCTGCTGCTGCTGCTGCTGCTGCTGCTGCTGCTGCTGATGATGATGATGATGACAGCTGCTTCTGCTGCTGCTGCTGCTGCTGCTGCTGCTGCTGCTGCTGCTGCTGACGACGACGACGACGACGACGACGACGACGATGATGATGATGATGATGATGATGATGATGATGATGATGATGATGATGATGATGATGAATGAGGAATGACGAAGAGGATGATTATGACAGCTGAAGATTATGACATCTGAAGATTATGTGAGGTGAAGAAGATGTTGAAAATGATGGGAGTGGAGAGGGGGGTGTGAAGAAGAAGAAGAAGAAGAAGAAGAAGAAGAAGAAGAAGAAGAAGAAGAAGATTATTGCTAACTTTGGCATTTAAGATATTCACATTGCAAAAAAGGCTGATGAATCGATTCGTTTATACTTTTCAAGTTTTGCCCATTTAAAGTTAATTAATCTGATATTCTCAGGTTGGCGGGATGCAGCTTTACTAGCAGTGGAGTTCGCTTCCTCTGCTTCTGTGGACAACACCATCAAAAAGGTTATGTTTAATTTTGCTGACTTTTCTAGAATTTGTTGAAAGTCCGAAAATGTGTTTCAATCAATAAGTCAAATTTTCTTTTTTTTTTAAGAAATACACATAATTGAATAGGCATTTTCTGTTGGTTTTTGAAATCTTACAGTGAACATGTTAAAAGGCACCAGCATTGTTCCCAAGATCTCTTTAACCGAACCCGTGTAGTAGAAAATGTTTATTTAGTTTTGGTGTATTACAATAAATATAGAATTGAATATTGGACGAGTCTTCATTTATTTACATTGAATGTTATTAATTATATATTCATCAAATTGAAAAACTTAAGAAAACCTGATATTTCATTCTTTTTGATAAGTTTATAAGCACTTCTATTCATTTGTTTAATATTTGTTTGTTTTATTGTTATTGTACTTGAATTATTTAAATATAAACTTTATATAGGCACATATGGTGCTGCTTCTGTTCAAATGTTTCAGCGTCCAATGTACCGGAAGGGTACATCCACCCACCCGAAGAGATGCCCCTTGCAGTGGAGCTGGCTTCTGATGCCCCCCCACCCTCCACCATTGAGGCGATGGCTCATAACGGGACTGGATGAGGTAAAAATAGGTCTAGAAACCTTATTCATATATATCTATATATGTATATTGATAGAAAAGATAATGATAATAGAGATGGGTAAAACGCATACAGTTAGTGATAGTTCAAGGGTTGAATATGTAATGGATGGTGATTATGATCTTGCATTCGGAGAATAAATATGAGGAGGCGGGTGAGGATATGGATGAAGATGAGGATGAAACACAAGAAGAATGTTCTGCTACTGGTGGTTGTGGTGGTGGTGGTGGTGCTGCTGATGATGATAATGGTGCTACTTCTTCTTCTGCTGCTGATGCTGCTGTTGCTGCTGCTGATAATGATGATACTGCTGCTGCTGCTGCTGGTGCTGCTGCTGCTGATGATGATGATGACAGCTGCTTCTGCTGCTGCTGCTGCTGCTGCTGCTGCTGCTGCTGCTGCTGCTGCTGCTGACGACGATGATGATGAAGATGATGATGATGATGATGATGATGATGATGATGATGATGATGAATGAGGAATGACGAAGAGGATGATTATGACAGCTGAAGATTATGACAGCTGAAGATTATGAGAGGTGAAGAAGATGTTGAAAATGATGGGAGTGGAGAGGGGGGTGTGAAGAAGAAGAAGAAGAAGAAGAAGAAGAAGAAGAAGAAGAAGAAGAAGAAGAAGAAGAAGAAGAAGAAGAAGAAGAAGAAGATTATTGCTAACTTTGGCATTTAAGATATTCACATTGCAAAAAAGGCTGATGAATCGATTCGTTTATACTTTTCAAGTTTTGCCCATTTAAAGTTAATTAATCTGATATTCTCAGGTTGGCGGGATGCAGCTTTACTAGCAGTGGAGTTCGCTTCCTCTGCTTCTGTGGACAACACCATCAAAAAGGTTATGTTTAATTTTGCTCACTTTTCTAGAATTTGTTGAAAGTCCGAAAATGTGTTTCAATCAATAAGTCAAATTTTCTTTTTTTTTAAGAAATACACATAAATGAATAGGCATTTTCTGTTGGTTTTTGAAATCTTACAGTGAACATGTTAAAAGGCACCAGCATTGTTCCCAAGATCTCTTTAACCGAATCCGTGTAGTAGAAAATGTTTATTTAGTTTTGGTGTATTACAATAAATATATAGAATTGAATATTGGACGAGTCTTCATTTATTTACATTGAATGTTATTAATTATATATTCATCAAATTGAAAAACTTAAGAAAACCTGATATTTCATTCTTTTTGATAAGTTTATAAGCACTTCTATTCCATTGTTTAATATTTGTTTGTTTTATTGTTATTGTACTTGAATTATTTAAATATAAACTTTATATAGGCACATATGGTGCTGCTTCTGTTCAAATGTTTCAGCGTCCAATGTACCGGAAGGGTACATCCACCCACCCGAAGAGATGCCCCTTGCAGTGGAGCTGGCTTCTGATGCCCCCCACCCTCCACCATTGAGGCGATGGCTCATAGCGGGACTGGATGAGGTAAAAATAGGTCTAGAAACCTTATTCATATATATCTATATATATGTATATTGATAGAAAAGATAATGATAATAGAGATGGGTAAAACGCATACAGTTAGTGATAGTTCAAGGGTTGAATATGTAATGGATGATGATTATGATCTTGCATTCGGAGAATTAATATGAGGAGGCGGGTGAGGATATGGATGAAGATGAGGATGAAACACAAGAAGAATGTTCTGCTACTGGTGGTTGTGGTGGTGGTGGTGGTGCTGCTGATGATGATAATGGTGCTACTTCTTCTTCTGCTGCTGATGCTGCTGTTGCTGCTGCTGATAATGATGATACTGCTGCTGCTGCTGCTGGTGCTGCTGCTGCTGCTGATGATGATGATGACAGCTGCTTCTGCTGCTGCTGCTGCTGCTGATGATGATGATGATGAAGATGATGATGATGATGATGATGATGATGATGATGATGATGATGATGATGATGATGATGATGATGATGATGAATGAGGAATGACGAAGAGGATGATTATGACAGCTGAAGATTATGACAGCTGAAGATTATGAGAGGTGAAGACGATGTTGAAAATGATGGGAGTGAAGAGGGGGGTGTGAAGAAGAAGAAGAAGAAGAAGAAGAAGAAGAAGAAGAAGAAGATTATTGCTAACTTTTGCATTTAAGATATTCACATTGCAAAAAAGGCTGATGAATCGATTCGTTTATACTTTTCAAGTTTTGCCCATTTAAAGTTAATTAATCTGATATTCTAAGGTTGGCGGGATGCAGCTTTACTAGCAGTGGAGTTCGCTTCCTCTGCTTCTGTGGACAACACCATCAAAAAGGTTATGTTTAATTTTGCTCACTTTTCTAGAATTTGTTGAAAGTCCGAAAATGTGTTTCAATCAATAAGTCAAATTTTCTTTCTTTTTAAGAAATACACATAAATGAATAGGCATTTTCTGTTGGTTTTTGAAATCTTACAGTGAACATGTTAAAAGGCCCCAGCATTGTTCCCAAGATCTCTTTAACCGAACCCGTGTAGTAGAAAATGTTAAGTTAGTGTTCGTGTGTTACAATAAATATATTATTTTATAGAGGATATGGCTTCGTTTTTTTTGGATATAATGTTATTAGTGATAAATTCAACAAATGGAAATTCTGAAGAAAACCTGTTTTTTATTAGTTTGGATAATACTAGTTTATAAGCACGTTTATTCATATGCTTATTATGTGTTTGTATTATTATTGTACTTGTTTTAATTATATAAAAACTTTATATGGGAATATGTAGTGATGCTTCTGTTTAATATTTTAGCGTCTACTGTACTGGAGTGGTCCAACCAAGAGATTGTCCTGGCAGTGGAGTTGGTAACTGATGACAACCCTTCAAGGAGGCGATGGCTCATAGCGGGACTTGATGAGGTAAGAATAGGTCTTGAAACATCCTCTACAGATATCAAGGTGCCCATATATATATATTAATCTTGGCATTCCGGGGAGCGCTGGATTGAGGCGACAAATATTGGCCTCCTTAATATTCTAAGTCCAGATATTATGCATCAAATATCAATAAAAAATGTCCATTGACAGTAAGGTTATTTACGAGATCATTAAATCTTATTCTTTTCTAATATGAGTATATTTGTGTATCCATGAAAACAGCTATTAAGGCGACAAGGAAAAAAAAACTGTTTTAAATATATATTCAACGTTTTAACGTTTATTATTATATCTTTTTGACATAAGTATAAATCGTCAAATAAAAGCAAATGAGTTATCCGGATTTTGTCCATCCGAAATCTAAATCACAAGTATCAACATCCGGTATATTTTTGGCTTGTTTTTTGGAGAAAGTCGATTGATTTCTAGCAATTTATTCTACCACTACATCGTCGCTTCTTACAATGTGGTATGTTCCAATATAAATTGGCATTTGAACCCTTAACATCACATATGTTAATAAATAAAAGACGAAATGATACAAATGCCGGACATTTTTTTAGTCAATGTTATGTCATCTCATTAGTCATTCACATCACAAATTGATTATAAATGCATTTTCCCAGATTTACACCCTCCTGTTGCAGATGTTTCGGAGGGCGTGGCTCGGGTGCACCAGCCGTGCGGAATCAACATCTTCAGCTGAACTGTGGCCGGGAATAATATTAGACTCCTGAGCATCGCGGTGAGTTCTTGTGTATTTATTTCCAGGTTAGTATACACCGCCAGACTTCCTGTATTTAAGCTTTCCTTTCCTAACTTTTTAAAAAAGTAACTCGAGTCTTTCAATTAAATCGCAACTGCGACACCTGTGGAGACTACATGTACAAATTAAGGAACCACAATGTGTAGAAAGCTATTTGGGTGGTTAATAAGAATCCTTGTGGGCTTTCATTCTTTGCTTTGTATGAGTAGATTACGTATGTAAGAAATGGGGGATGCAGGTGTGATAGTAAACAATGTTTTATTACGTATGTTTTTTTTTACTTTATCACCATTTTGAAGGTAAAGATTGTATATTTACAGTTTAACCTAAAAAAATATCATTACATGGAACAATCACTATTTTACAGAATGCCATCCAAGTGTTGTTGCTTCGACATGGTGGAGGACTCCAATTTAACTGACTGTTCTGTGACAGGTAAAAAAGATATAACAATAAGATAATTCTTTAATGTTTTATACTTCCACTCTGAATGCTAACCTTAATTATATACTGACCTATATTCGCTCATGGGTTTCATCAATTGTCTTTAGATTCCGGATACTTTTAAAGTTAGATTTTAATTCAATTAGCAACCCAAGGATGTGAAAACAGGGCTGTTTTCCTTCTTTAGTATGGGTTTTTAATTGGTTTTTCACAAAATTCATTTTGTGTATCTTGAAAATCAGCAGTTTTCCCCATAAAATTAGGTAGTTTTCACCATAAAATCAGGCAGTTTTCCCCCAAAATTCTTTTTCATTCACTTTGGTACACTATATCACACTTTGGTACACTATATCACTTATTTCCCCTAAATGTCACAATGATTGAAATTTGTAAAAACAACTGTCCTGTTCATGACCTGCAATTCTAAATTCTGCAATCACACCTATACTATTAGAAACAACCACTATTCCCGATATTCCTTTTTCACTATTCTTAAATTTCGTTTCATATCCATGCTTGTTTTTTGTTGAAAAAAAGAATGATCATCCTGTAAGGAGATAACAAGATTCTTGATCATTAGCCCTTTACATATAATTTTTATAGGATAGAATATGTACTGTAAACCATTGCCAGAAATTATGACATTTAAAGCTGCACTCTCACAGATTTACCATTTTTAGCTCGACTATTCGAAGAATAAGGAGAGCTATCCTAGTCACCCGAGCGTCGGCGTAACCACTTATGTTAAAGTTTGCGTACCACCTCTAATTTTTCAAAGTCCATTGACATATGGTTTTGAAATTTTGCACGCGCGTTTACCATCATGCCCCCAACCTGTACACAGGAGGAGGTAACTATATCAAACATTTTGACAATATTATGCCCCTTTTTCGACTTAGAAATTACGTTTAAGTTTGCGTAAAACCTCAAATATTTTCAAAGTCCATTGACATGTGGCTTTGAAATTTTGCACACTTGTTCACCATCATGCCCCCAACCTGTACACAGAAAGTGGTAACCCTATCAAGCATTTTGACAAAATTATTGCCCTTTTTCGACTTAGCATTTGCGTTAAAATTTGCATTCCACCTCAAATATTTTCCAACTCAATTTATGTAAATATCTCAGCACATCATGTATTGCATTAAAATCTTATCTAACAGTGATCCATGCATGTTTCGCCAAAACTTTTCAATCCTTACAACGAAATGCGGTGGAATAGTCGAGCACGTTGTCTCTGTGACAGCTCTTGTTACAACTTTTTTTATTTTTGGTCTCCGAAAGAGCAAATGTTTGCGACAATATCTGCAACCCAATGATGTAAGTTTGTTGACAAAAAATCAGAGCGTAGATGGTTCTATTTCCATTCGAAAATTAATGTTTTATGGCTTAAACCGTTACTGACGGTTTATGAAAAATGCATTAAACATCATTTTTTAAACTTAAATATAAATATCTGCGATCTATTTTTTTGTCACCAGTCTTTTATAACTGTTTTCCATGAATTTGCTCCTTCCAAGACAAAAAATAAAAAAGTTGTCAAAACGTTTAATCTGTGATAGTGCAGCTTTAAGTGATGCCTCGTGTTTAAAATCATTTTTCTGTTTTAAGGTAAAGAACGGATTAATGATTCCTGGATATGGACAAGACCCACTCCCTGCAGGGATTAAGCAGAATAGAGCAGTATTAAAACAAGAACAAAACTTATTAATGAACACGAGACACTTGCGTTCGAAAGCACAGAAGAAACAAGCAGCAATGACGATACACGGAAGTGATTGGAGTTTCACCAGGATATAATACCATAAACAAAGTCATCGGTCGGTCTTGCAGGTGGTGTGTGCAAAAGTTTGTGACACAAACCAAACGACTAAAGTTTCAAGATACTATCTTGGAATTGCAAACATGTATTCGGCATGAAGTGAAGATATTTGTTAGAGGGTGGAAGGGATTCTTGAAAATCTCGTGATGGAAACAAGTAATCATTTTCAGGACAATAATGAATTATAATTATTTTAAAAGATACATACTGATGAAGAATATTCATTTCACGCGTTTCGTTAGTATAGCGTGAAATATTTGTCTTGGCGAAATGATAGTATTTTAATACAGTAGTGGTCAGTCTTGCACGAGGATTTCGTGCTATATCAGTATATAAGCGTTTAGAGTCATTCTACCAGTCGACTCACTCAGTTCACTTCGTGATCTAAATTTTCACTTCAATATTTTTAGCGATTTAGTTTCACTCTTTTATATCCATATTTGAAACCAGACAAATGAATGAGGTTCGACATTCATACTTTGTGGATCGACACTTGGCAAACGAACACAGGTTTCCAGTGTTAACCGTCTCTGGTTTTTCCTGGCCGGTCGGTTGCACTGCATAGGACATTATTAGCCAGTGAATTTCATTGTGTTGTGCTCTACATAAATACATGTGCTCGTTTTATACTTACTTAACCTGGCTGCACGTCATCATCTAATAAACAACCCGTCTGGTATTGCACATTTGTGTTGTTGTTTTTATGGTCAAAACGAAGTATAGCAAAGACCACTTGATACACATTTGTTAAGAAAAATCTGGACTCCGTTTGATCGGTACCTTGCAAGCAATAATATGCAAATAAAGTAACTTTATTATACTCCCCCGCCGAATGGAAGGTTTCGGGAGGGGGATTCTGTTTTGGCTTTGTCCGTCCGTCCGTCATTCCGTCCGTCCGGAACCATATCTTGTTAGGCTTTGATCAGAAAATGTTCAAACTCGGTCAGAATGTTCCCCGAGATCAAATCTCGAACATTTGTAAAAGTGGGTCACATGGGGTCACAAACTAGATCGCTAGTTCAAATCTTAGAAAACTCTTTGGAACAAACTAGGGTCATTATACATGGTCAAATATTAATGAATTTTAATCGAAAGGTTTTCCTTGGTGAACTCTTGAACGTATTTAAAACTGGGTCACATATGTTCGAAAATTAGTCACTAGGTCAAATCCTGTCAGGAAGCATATCATGGGAATGATTTGTCAGATTATGTTTGGTCAGGATGTACCCCTTGATGAAATATGGACTGCTTGTAAAAGTGGATCAAATGGAGTAAAAAAACTAGGACAGTAGCTCAAACCATAATATATTCAACCTTCTTTTCATTTCCAATCAATGAACTTTGCCTAATCAGATGCGGGATAGCAATTCAAAGAATTTATATAATAACATAAATTCTATTTTCAATATATCACGTAATCCGCTGCCCTATGAAATAGATAGATTAATTGATGAATTTTCGTCACTCGTTTTAAACACAGCGAAACCGTATTTTGGTAAACAATGCTCGGGAAATCGCAATGGTGAGAAAAAATTCGACAACGAATGGTTTAATCACGACTGCTATCTTGCTAAAATGGCATATGTTGATGCCCTTACGAATTTTAATGTGAATAAATCGGATGTTAATAGAAATATATTATGCGATAAAAAGCGGATATATAAAACGCTTATTTGCAAAACTAAGCGAGCTTACACTACGCGTAAGGCGCAAGAATTATATGATTTACGCAATAAACAACCTAAGGAGTTTTGGAGTAAATTTAGGGCAAAGACGAGTAATCCCGCTTGCGACATAGATATTGAGAATTTTAAAGACTATTTCGCTGGTTTATTTAACGATATAAAGTCGGCACAAATAGATGAGATTGATGATTTTGCGAACAATTCGGATTTTAATATCAACGATCCTACGTACGAATCTCTCAATGCTGTTATAACTCACGACGAGGTTCGGAGTGCTGTCAAATGTCTAAAAAGAAATAAGGCTGCGTGTCCTAGCGATAATATGATAAATGAATTTTTCATTGAAACTTTAGACATATTAGTTGGACATTTAACCGATTTATTTAACACTGTTCTAGATGGAGATATTTTCCCTGCATCATGGGCATCAGGATTCATCGTTCCGATACATAAAAAGGGGGACATTAATGATACTAATAATTATAGGGGCATAACTCTGGTTAGTAATTTAGGGAAAATATTTACAAGCGTACTCACTAAACGAGTTGAAACTTGGTTTGATACGAATAATATTTTGTCCGACGCCCAATTTGGATTTAGAAAGGGAAGTAGTACAGAGGATGCCATTTTTGTCTTACATAATCTTATTGAATCAGCATTGTTTAAAAAATTGCGCTTACCGTGTGCCTTTATCGATCTGAAAAAGGCCTTTGATTCCGTGTATAGGAATGCGCTATGGGTTAAACTTTTCCGTATGGGATTGGACGGAAAAATACTAAAAATTTTCAAGGCAATGTATTCAGTAGTTAAGTCGTGTGTAAAACACTGTAATTCATTTTCCGATTTCTTTGATATATCTATTGGTCTACGACAAGGCCAAAATAATTCTCCAATACTTTTTTCTCTATTTTTGGAAGATTTAGAGCTATTTTTGCAACAGGGTAGTGACTGTGGTATTGATATATATGAAATATGCATCATGCTACTTCTGTTTGCGGATGATATGGTCATTTTAGGAAATTCCGTGGAAGATTTACAAAGTAGTTTGAATCGTCTGTGCGAATATTGCAAAATATGGGGATTGGAGGTAAATACCGATAAAACTAAGGTAGTTGTATTCCGTAATAGAGGTTCCGTGCGACACAACGAACGTTGGACTTAAAGTTTATGTTGTTTATATTGTTTAATATAGTAATTATGTTTTCTAAATGTTTTTTTCAAATGAACATTCTCCATATTGCTTTGACATCGTTCCAGATTTTGATTGTTGACCACTGTATTGTTAAATTGTATGTAATAATTATTTGTATACTTTGTGTATGACGAGATGCATGAGCATAAGTCTAAATAAAATTCTGTTCTGTTCTGTTCTGTTCTGTTCTTATTCATATATATATATATATAAGTTTAGTCTGATGCCTTGATTTACAGGTGTGAAATAGATAGCACAACAGCTACCTATTCGTTTGACTAATCAGTGCTCACGCACTGTTATATATAGCCTTGGGTATTAAAGTGACCATTAAAACTGCTCTCTCAAAAATTGACAGTGTTGATCTTTTTTGTCTCAGAATCTATATAATCATATGGTGATAACACAACTTAGGTTCTTTTAGGATAAGTGTGTCACTTTGAAGGTAAATACACATGCCAGTATAAAACTGACAGGAAATTTTGGATATTTCCTCAGTAACTACAACGTTATGTAATACTTGTTGTGTTCATTAAAAGCTAATGTAGCTTTAAAATTTGTGTACAATTTTCCACCATTCTGTCAGCTGCATGCTGCATTGTTGCTACAGTAATCGTGAATATTTCATTAAAATTGAGATTGAGTGTCAACGAGACAATACATAAATCAGTCAACACTTCATAAAAGGGAGGTTTATTGCATTGATGAGATATTGTTGCACCCATATCTAGAATATTGGAGCCTTAGGCCATAATAATACAAAATAAACTTGTCATATGTACACAACCATCATTCAATATAATTATTTTAAGATATTTGGTAGCATGATTGCTTAATAATAACATTGTGTCAAAGTTTGTGAATGTTTATCTTTTGGATGTTTAGTAAATATTTCTAAATCAATTTCGGTGTTTAGTCTTTTCTAAAACCCAAATAGGTTTTCGACTGGCATGGACAGGCATAGGATAGCAGAGTATGAACAGAGACACCAGTATCTTCCATAAACAACATATATAAGAGTGAACTTAACAAATACAATTTCACTATAAGAATAAAACGTTACTGCATGTACAGTTTGAATTAATTTTAACAATGCAATGTAAGTTTATATCAGTTCTTTTATCCCATCCAAATAGATGACCCCTATTGTTTTTGATAGGGTACTTTAGGAAGTGTTTTTTCTTTATTAAATGTTAAAAACTATGCCGAAATTTGACCACCACTTTGACATCATTTAAATCCATGGGTCACAATTAAAACATGTTACACTAAGACCATTACATTTGGTGTACCAAAATTCACAGACCAAGTGACTGAAGCTAACTTGTATTTAATGAACGAGCTGGTCGGTTAAAGAGTTCCGATGAATATCCTATGAAATGTGCCGCCCTCCCGTTTCGACTGGTCATTGTTCCGGGATTCATTATAAACAATTATGAAACTACCATTACTAAATTGTCCCTGAAGTTTACGAGAGCATCAGTGTCATAAGAAAAATATTATATAATATGTCCCCCTAATGCTATAAAATATGGATGGTCTCCTTAATGCCTCAAAAATAATTTAATATAACAATGGTCTTCATTAACCATTCGACATATATACCTGTCCCTTTAAAACCTGCAATATACTTGCAGATTATTAAGGCGACCGCTAATAACGTATATTTGTTGTTAATTGATTTAAGAAGCCTAAGGCATGTACACATAATAAATGATCAGTTCAGAACTAGATTATTAACAAAAAAGTAATATAAAGTATAAAAATCAAAATTGTCCCCTTAATGCCGTAAAATATATATTCGTTCTTCATTATGCCCTAAGTAGATATACTGGTTTCGTTTCTGAATGGAAATTTGTAATTATGTTTATGTCTTTCGGATAAAAAAATGTCAGAGCTCTCATATTTAATGGCAAGTTTACTACTTTAGACATTGACAAATACAAACTACTACATGGTTTATAAAGAATAAAAAATGGAAATGAATATAAATAATGTATCATCCATCCCCCTCCATCGGTGGTCATGTCATAGTATACACTCATTCGGAGCTCCTCGGCCATTTCTATCGAATATAACCTCTCATGTATTTGGACGGTTTACATACTAAAAAGTGGTACGCTGCAAGTAGATCGCGAAGTAATTTTAAGCGGTTAAACTTTATGACTTAACTCTTGGGAATCTTAAATATGTTTGCAATAAAACACTTCACTGGCAATCAATTAAACAAAGATCAATAAATACCATTTTAAAACATTACATTTTATTAATGATATAATTAAAAAAATACCAACTACTTAAACTGGTGAACCGGCGTACATCCGGGGTTGTTTTCGATAAAAATAGCCTAGGACTTCCGATTGAGTATACTCTTATACACTTATAGTTGTGTGTGACCTCCAAGTGGTTACGTTGAACACTCCACTTCTATGAATATCCGTCTTGTTTATCAAATGATCGTAGCAGCTGCTTACATCTAGGACATTCATATACACTATTGCGATCATTATTAATTGAATTGAATCAGGTGAAGCGGTATATATAAACATTTGATGGCCGATTAAGTAGGCAGTCAACCCAATATAATGTAAATAACATAACTTTAAAGAAATCGATCCTTTACATCCAGTTCGAGCCAACGAGGAACTAGAGCCAATCGAGCTCGAACCAACGGGGTTTGACTGTACTGTCATCCCATAGTTTAAATATTGAACAAGGTCGACACTTCAACATTCCCGAACAAGATGGGACATTCTATGTAAACTTGTCATCTGAATGATTTAGAAGATGATTTTATTTTAGTTTGTCGTATATATAGCGACATAAGACAGACTTTTATCCCGATATATTATATATGAAAGTAAAGTGTGTAAGGAAGTATGGCATTTATTAATACGGAGAGGAAATTTTTGTGAAATATGTACTATTACTCCCAAATGAGATTAAACACATTTAATACAATTGTTTTGATATACCAAAAAGAATGAACTAATGTCGAAAACAATCTTTCTTATGAAGGAAACTTAGTTTAATTTATAAAAGAAATATGCAGAAAAAATGGCATTTCTACCTTATGAGACCATAGTAGATCGCAGTAAATCTTTTAGGATTCACCAATCATTTAATATTTTTGCGTTTTCAGCTATTAAATACACGGTTATAAAATTGTTAATAGTTATTGATGTATGTATGTATTTCTGTAGACCTTGCGGTCAAGGATAACCCGTGAAAGTGCAAGCACTTATTTCCAACGGGGTCCTTTGTTTTTTTGCTGAAGGGACAGCTCGCTGAAGGGACAGTGGTGGGATACAAGGAAGTCCGGGTGCGATACCCTAGCTCTTTTTCGAAGAGACCCCTTGGTTCTTTTACGTGCTCGGTGTAAAGCACCGATACACGGGGTACAACTTTCCTGGGTTAAACCAGTACTGAGTACACCACTTTTCCAAGCACTACCCTTTAAATGCCGAGCGCCAGGCAAGGGAGCTACTTGTACAAATTTTTAACGTCTTTTGGCATGACGCGGCCAGGGATCGAACCCACGACCTCCCGCTCCGTAGGCGGATGCTTAACCACTAGACCACGGAGACGATATTTGCCCAAAATGCATTATTTATTTATAATTAATAGTAGTTGAGGGTGTATCACACATAATACTCAAGGGTTCGCAATGTGACGCAACGAATGTAAACGTATCTTATTTTCAGTTATATGTTGCTGTTTTTAGTTGTACATCTTTTTAAAAAGTGCATGAAATAGTCTTTCTAAAAAGAAAAATCGTTGAAAGAGCCTGTTATGGTACAATGTGGTAAGTATGGATTTTCAACTACAGTCAAAACCCGTTGGCTCGAACTCGCTTGGCTCGAATTACGCGTTGGCTCGAACTTGATTTAGAGGACCGATTTCTTTATACTTAAGGTTAACAATCTCGCTTGGCTCGAATTTCCCGACGCTCGAAGTATTTTCACCGGTCCCTAGGAGTTCGAGCCAACGGGGTTCGACTGTATAAATGGTTTGATACGTCACCATTTATTTTGTGTAAGTACACACTTAGTATCGTAAACTTTTTATTGGTCTACATTTGATTGTGTGCACTACCTACTAGGTTGGCCAATGTTTGTATACATGTCGCTTTACTAAATTTTAATAAGAAACGACTGACTGCGGGTCTGAAAAAAATGTATTGTAAAACTTAAGAAATACTACTAGACAAAATAAAATGTTGACCACCAAAACATTCTAACCCTATGCATCCCTCATTCAGTGGCGTTTGGGGCCAAAAATTTTGCCTACAAACATGTGTTTTTATGTTTTGTGTGTGTGTGTCTTAAAATAACAATCATTATTAATCCAAACTTATTTATTGTAAAACATTTGTGAAACAAATTATAACAACAATATTTATATCGAAATCACTTTCGTTGCACAATGAAACGCAAGAGTTGGACCTTGTGTTGTGGGAGAAACGGAGTACCGCTGGTCGAGGTTGATGATCTTAAACTAAACTTACATACGCCCGTTTTCACAACAAAATGGAATGCATTACATTGACGTGAGAGTAGAGACATCATATATATGTACACATGATAAAATGTTGTGTTTATTAAATTGCTCCCCTTTGACAGCATAGGTGAATGCATTGAATTGAATTGAATTAATGGTCAAAACATCAACGTTGTACAAATGATAAAATTGTGTATGTTTTCAATTGCTCCCTTTTGACAACAAAGTTTGAACTGAATTAAGTACCAACTAATGCATACCAAGAGGTCGAAACATCATCGTTGCTGACCGTAGATGAAGAAACAATAAATATCTAATTCCATAGGTCATTGCCGTTCCCGGTATTCCGTAGTCACCGTTGAGATTTGCATTCAAACACCGGTTATACCACCACGCTCCATGATATCTATATGCACAGCTGGCATTGAGAATCCGATCCTGGTCATTATCGAAGGTAGAAAAGTTCTGCCCGTACGGCGAGTAGCTAGACCCATCAGACAAATTGTCCCTACCTGTCACTGTAACAAAAATGAAATACTATGTGAATTGTATAATTTTACAAAACAATATTACTGTTATCATACGTAACCATTCACAAGGGTCGTAACTCGAGCAGTTATCATTGTCATGTTACCTGTCTTATGGATCGCAACAGCGAGTAGTTATCTTTTTATCATGTTACCTATCTCAAAGAACGTAACTCGTGCAGTTATCATTGTCATATTACCTGTCTCATGGACCACAACAGCGAGCAGTTATCATTGTCATGTTACCTGTCTCATGGACCGAAACAGCGAGCGGTATTCTTTGCCATGTTACCTGTCTCATTGACCGTAACAGCGAGCAGTTATCATTGTCATGTTACCTGTCTCATTGACCGTAACAGCGAGCAGTTATCATTGGATCATGTTACCTGTCTCATGGGCAGCAACAGCGAGAAGTTATCATTGTCATGTTACCTGTCTCATGGACCGCAACAGCGAGCAGTTATCATTGTCAAGTTACCTGTATCATGGACCGCAACAGCGAGCAGTTATCATTGTCATGTTACCTGTCTCATGGGCCGCAAAAGCGAGCAGTTATCATTGTCATGTTACCTGTCTCATGGGCCGCAACAGCGAGCAGTTATTATTGTCATGTTACCTGTCTCATGGACCTCAACAGCGAGCAGTTATCATTGTCATGTTACCTGTCTCATGGACCTCAACAGCGAGCGGTTATCATTGTCATGTTACCTGTCTCATGGACCGCAACAGCGAGCAGTTATCATTGTCATGTTACCTGTCTCATGGACCGCAACAGCGAGCAGTAATCATTGCCATGTTACCTGTCTCATGGGCCGCAAAAGCGAGCAGTTATCATTGTCATGTTACCTGTGTCATGGGCCGTAACAGCGAGCAGTTATCATTGGATCATGTTACCTGTCTCATGGACCGCAATAGCGAGCAGTTATCATTGTCATGTTACCTGCCTCTTGGGCCTAAACAGCGAGTAGTTATCATTGTCATGTTACCTGTCTCATCGACCACAACAGCGAGCAGTTACCATTGTCATGTTACCTGTCTCATGGACCACAGCAGCGAGCAGTTATCATTGGATCATGTTACCTGTCTCATGGACCGCAACAGCGAGCAGTTATCATTGTCATGTTACCTGTCTCATGGGCCGCAACAGCAAGCAGTTATCATTGTCATGTTACCTGTCTCATGGACCGCAACAGCGAGCAGTTATCATTGTCATGTTACCTGTCTCATTTGCCGCAATAGCGAGCAGTTATCATTGTCATGTTACCTGTCTCATGGACCGCAACAGCGAGCAGTTGTCATTGGATCATATTACCTGTCTCATGGACCGCAACAGCGAGCAGTTATCATTGTCATGTTACCTGTCTCATGGGCCGCAAAAGCGAGCAGTTATCATTTTCATGTTACCTGTCCCATGGACCACAACAGCGAGCAGTTATCATTGTCATGTTACCTGTCTCATGGACAGCAACAGCGAGCAGTTATCATTGGATCACGTTACCTTTCTCATGGACCGCAACAGCGAGCAGTTATCATTGTCATGTTACCTGTCTCATGGACCGCAACAGCGAGCAGTTATCATTGTCATGTTACCTGTCTCATGGACCGCAAAAGCGAGCAGTTATCATTGTCATGTTACCTGTCTTATTGACCGTAACTCTCATGGACCGCAAAAGCGAGTAGTTATCATTGGATCATGTTACCTGTCTCATGGACCGCAACAGCGAGCAGTTATCATTGTCATGTTACCTGTCTCATGGGCCGTAACAGCGAGCAGTTATTATTGTCATGTTACCTGTGTCATGGACCGCAACAGCGAGCAGTTGTCATTGGATCATGTTACCTGTGTCATGGACCGCAACAGCGAGCAGTTGTCATTGGATCATGTTACCTGTCTCATGGGCCGCAAAAGCGAGCAGTTATCATTGGATCATGTTACCTGTCTCATGGACCGCAACTGCGAGCAGTTATCATTGGATCATGCTACCTGTATCATGGACCGCAACAGCGAGCAGTTATCATTGGATCATGTTACCTGTCTCATGGACCGCAACAGCGAGCAGTTATCATCGGATCATTTTACCTGTCTCATGAACCGCAACAGCGAGCAGTTATCATTGCCATGTTACCTGTCTCATCGATCGCAACAGCGAGCAGTTATCATTGGATCATATTACCTGTCTCATGAACCGCAACAGCGAGCAGTTATCATTGTCATGTTACCTGTCTCAGGGGCCGCAAAAGCGAGCAGTTATCATTGTCATGTTACCTGTCTCATGGGCCGCAACAGCGAGCAGTTATAATTGTCATGTTACCTGTCTCATGGGCCGCAAAAGCGAGCAGTTATCATTGTCATGTTACCTGTCTCATGGGCCGCAAAAGCGAACAGTTATCATTGGATCATGTTACCTGTCTCATGGACCGCAACAGCGAGCAGTTATCTTTGTCATGTTACCTGTCTCATGGGCCGTAACAGCGAGCAGTTATCGTTGGATCATGTTACATGTCTCATGGACCACAACAGCGAGCAGTTATCATTAGATCATGTTACCTGTCTCATGGACCGCAACAACGAGCAGTTATCATTGGATCATGTTACCTGTCTCATGGGCCGCAAAAGCGAGCAGTTATCATTGGGTCATGTTACCTGTCTCATGGACCGCAACAGCGAGCAGTTATCATTGTCATATAACCTGTCTCATGGGCCGCAACAGCGAGCATTTATCATCGGATCATGTTACCTCTCTCATGGACCGCAACAGCGAGCAGTTATCATTGCCATGTTACCTGTCTCATGGACCGCAACAGTGAGCAGTTATCATTGGATCATGTTACCTGTCTCATGGACCGCAACAGCGAGCAGTTATCATTGTCATGTTACCTGTCTCATGGGCCGCAACAGCGAGCAGTTATCATTGTCATGTTACCTGTCTCATGGACCACAACAGCGAGCAGTTATCATTGTCATGTTACCTGTCTCATGGGCCGCAACAGCGAGCAGTTATCATTGTCATGTTACCTGTCCCATGGACCAAAACAGCGAGTAGTTATCATTGTCATGTTACCTGTCTCATGGACCACATCAGCGAGCAGTTATCATTGTCATGTTACCTGTCTCATGGGCCGCAACAGCGAGCAGTTATCATTGTCATGTTACCTGTCCCATGGACCAAAACAGCGAGTAGTTATCATTGTCATGTTACCTGTCTCATGGACCGCAACAGCGAGCAGTTATCATTGTCATGTTACCTCTATCATGGACAGCAACAGCGAGCAGTTATCATTGTCATGTTACCTGTCTCATGGGCCGCAACAGCGAGCAGTTATCATTGTCATGTTACCTGTCTCATGGACCGCAACAGCGAGCAGTTATCATTGTCATGTTACCTGTCTCATGGGCCGTAACAGCGAGCAGTTATCATTGTCATATTCCCTGTCTCATGGACCGCAACAGCGAGCAGTTATCATTGTCATGTTACCTGTCTCATGGACAGCAACAGCGAGCAGTTATCATTGTCATGTTACCTGTCTCATGGACCGCAACAGCGAGCAGTTATCATTGTCATGTTACCTGTCTCATGGACCGCAACAGCGAGCAGTTATCATTGTCATGTTACCTGTCTCATGGACCGCAACAGCGAGCAGTTATCATTGTCATGTTACCTGCCTCATCGACCGCAACAGCGAGCAGTTATCATTGTCATGTTACCTGTCTCATGGACCGCAACAGCGAGCAGTTATCATTGTTATGTTACCTGTCTCATGGACCGCAACAGCGAGCAGTTATCATTGTCATGTTACCTGTCTCATGGGCCGCAACAGCGAGCAGTTATCATTGTCATATTACCTGTCTCATGGACCGCAGCAGCGAGCAGTTATCATTGTCATGTTACCTGTCTCATGGGCAGCAAAAGCGAGCAGTTATCATTGTCATGTTACCTGTCTCATGGACCGTAACTCTCATGGACCGCAAAACCGAGCAGTTATCATTGGATCATGTTACCTGTCTCATGGGCCGCAAAAGCGAGCAGTTATCATTGGATCATGTTACCTGTCTCATAGACCGCAACAGCGAGCAGTTATCATTGCCATGTTACCTTTCTCATGGACCGCAACAGCGAGCAGTTATCATTGGATCATGTTACCTGTCCCATGGACCGCGACAGCGAGCAGTTATCATTGTCATGTTACCTGTCTCATGGACCACAACAGCGAGCAGTTATCATTGTCATGTTACCTGTCTCATGGACCGCTACATCGAGCAGTTATCATTGGATCATGTTACCTGTTTCATGGACCGCAACAGCGAGCAGTTATCATTGTCATGTTACCTGTCTCATGGGCCGCAACAGCGAGCAGTTATCATTGTCATTTTACCTGTTTCATGGACCACAACAGCGAGCAGTTATCATTGTCATGTTACCTGTCTCATGGGCCGCAACAGCGAGCAGTTGTCATTGTCATGTTACCTGTCTCATGGGCCGCAACAGCGAGCAGTTATCATTGTCATGTTACCTGTCCCATGGACCACAACAGCGAGCAGTTATCATTTTCATGTTACCTGTCTCATTGGCCGCAACAGCGAGCAGTTATCATTGTCATATTACCTGTCTCATGGGCCGCAACAGCGAGCAGTTATCATTGTCATGTTACCTGTCTCATGGACCACATTAGCGAGCAGTTATCATTGTCATGTTACCTGTCTCATGGACCGCAAAAGCGAGCAGTTATCATTGTCATGTTACCTGTCTCATGGACCGTAACTCTCATGGACCGCAACAGCGAGCAGTTATCATTGTCATGTTACCTGTCTCATGGACCACAACAGCGAGCAGTTATCATTGGATCATGTTACCTGTCTCATGGACCGCAACAGCGAGCAGTTATCATTGTCATGTTACCTGTCTGATGGACCTCAACAGCGAGCAGTTATCATTGAATCATGTTACCTGTCTCATGGACCGCAACAGCGAGCAGTTATCATTGGATCATGTTACCTGTCTCATGGACCGCAACAGCGAGCAGTTATCATTGTCATATTACCTGTCTCATGGGCCGCAACAGGGAGCAGTTATCATCGGATCATGTTACCTGTCTCATGGACCGCAACAGCGAGCAGTTATCATTGTCATGTTACCTGTCTCATGGACCGCAACAGCGAGCAGTTATCATTGTCATGTTACCTGTCTCATGGACCGCAACAGCGAGCAGTTATCATTGTCATGTTACCTGTCTCATGGGTTGCGACAGCGAGCAGTTATCATTGTCATGTTACCTGTCTCATGGGCCGCAAAAGCGAGCAGTTATCATTGCCATTTTACCTGTCTCATGGGTCGCGACAGCGAACAGTTATCATTGTCATATTACCTGTCTCATGGACCGCAACAGCGAGCAGTTATCATTGTCATGTTACCTGTCTCATGGACCGCAACAGCGAGCAGTTATCATTGGATGATGTTATCTGTTTCATGGACCGCAAAAGCAAGCAGTTATCATTGTCATGTTACCTGTCTCATGGGCCGTAACAGCGAGCAGTTATCATTGGATCATGTTACCTGTCTGATGGGCCGCAACAGCGAGCAGTTATCATCGGATCATGTTACCTGTCTCATGGACCGCAACAGCGAGCAGTTATCATTGTCATGTTACCTGTCTCATGGACCGCAACAGCGAGCAGTTATCATTGTCATGTTACCTGTCTCATGGGCCGTAACAGCGAGCAGTTATCATTGGATCATGTTACCTGTCTCATGGGCCGCAACAGCGAGCAGTTATCATTAGATCATGTTATCTGTCTCATGGACCGCAACAGCGAGCAGTTATCATTGTCATGTTACCTGTCTCATGGGCCGCAAAAGCGAGCAGTTATCATTGTCATGTTACCTGTCTCATGGGCTGCAAAAGCGAGCAGTTATCATTGCCATTTTACCTGTATCATGGGTCGCGACAGCGAGCAGTTATCATTGTCATATTACCTGTCTCATGGACCGCAACAGCGAGCAGTTATCATTGTCATGTTACCTGTCTCATGGACCGCAAAAGCGAGCAGTTATCATTGGATCATGTTATCTGTTTCATGGACCGCAAAAGCAAGCAGTTTTCATTTTCTTGTTACACGGCTTATGGACTGTAACCTGAATTTCTAGGTTACCCGTCTCTCGGGCCGCAAATTTAGCAGTTATCATTGTGAATTTGAAAGTAAACTTACTATTGAACGATCGGGTTCTGTTATCAACGTAGAACGTATATCCAGCACCTTGCAGTCTGAAGTTACTGTATACATCGTATCCGCTCGACCCATCATAACCTTCAACATCTATGCGCAGTTCATGGCTTGTTTTGCCAAGCATCTCCTGTATAATCCGTAGACCTGTTTAAAAAAAATCACAGTGAAACTATCAGAAACATCAAAAATATTTTATTTACTTAACGTTCTTTTTTGTCATGTTGGGCCGTTTGTGTAGAACTTTGTTCAAGTTAATATTGGATCCATTTTTCAGAACATTGTTCGAGTTTACAACGTTGTTAATTGGTATATTGTTACCTATCAAATCTGTAATACTCTTAAAGTTTCATGGCTGTATGATCTGCGATAATTGTCACAAATATTGACAAAAGTTTCATGGCTGTATGATCTGCGATACTTGCCACAAATATTGACAAAAGTTTCATGGCTGTATGATCTGCGATACTTGTCACAAATATTGACAAAAAGTTTCATGGCTGTATGATCTGCGATACTTGTCACAAATATTGACAAAAGTTTCATGGCTGTATGATCTGCGATACTTGTCACAAATATTGACAAAAGTTTCATGGCTGTATGATCTGCGATACTTGTCACAAATATTGACAAATGTTTCATGGCTGTATGATCTGCGATACTTGTCACAAATATTGACAAAAGTTTCATGGCTGTATGATCTGCGATACTTGTCACAAATATTGACAAAAGTTTCATGGCTGTATGATCTGCGATACTTGTCACAAATATTGACAAAAGTTTCATGGCTGTATGATCTGCGATACTTGTCACAAATATTGACAAAAGTTTCATGGCTGTATGATCTGCGATACTTGTCACAAATATTGACAAAAGTTTCATGGCTGTATGATCTGCGATACTTGTCACAAATATTGACAAATGTTTCATGGCTGTATGATCTGCGATACTTGTCACAAATATTGACAAAAGTTTCATGGCTGTATGATCTGCGATACTTGTCACAAATATTGACAAAAGTTTCATGGCTGTATGATCTGCGATACTTGTCACAAATATCGACAAATGTTTCATGGCTGTATGATCTGCGATACTTGTCACAAATATCGACAAAAGTTTCATGGCTGTATGATCTGCGATACTTGCCACAAATATCGACAAAAGTTTCATGGCGGTATGATCTGCGATACTTGTCACAAATATCGACAAAAGTTTCATGGCTGTATGATCTGCGATACTTGTCACAAATATCGACAAAAGTTTCATGGCTGTATGATGTGCGATACTTGTCACAAATATCGACAAATGTTTCATGGCTGTATGATCTGCGATACTTGTCACAAATATCGACAAAAGTTTCATGGCGGTATGATCTGCGATACTTGTCACAAATATCGACAAAAGTTTCATGGCTGTATGATCTGCGATACTTGTCACAAATATTGACAAATGTTTCATGGCTGTATGATCTGCGATACTTGTCACAAATATCGACAAATGTTTCATGGCTGTATGATCTGCGATACTTGTCACAAATATCGACAAATGTTTCATGGCTGTATGATCATGGCTGTATGATCTGCGATACTTGTCACAAATATTGACATAACTGATTCAGCTAGGCTAGTACAAAATAAAATACTATTTATCACCTTTAAAACTTAACAACGATACCGTGAACAATGTTGTTAACTTTAAAAAAAGTTCTAAACAATGAACCCAATGTTGTTAACGTCATTCTAGTTAACTTTCAAATAAATTTTCTTCTCTGGAAGTTTAATGGATAATCTTGCTATCTGTTGTATTTTTAACAATATTTGACACCCGTCATCAGGGGGGTATCAATACCATACGCACTCATAATTTTGTTTGAACGAAAGTATAACGCACAAGTCAATTGTTACCACGCCCCCCCCCCCCCCCAGGTCCGGGGGTATACTAGGGCTAGTGGGGAAAATGGGCCATGTTTTACCTTCCATGTGGCCCCGCAGTGCCGAGTGAATACGGTGTTGTTGTTTTTTGCGCCGAAATTAGAAGGGTATGGATGCTCCCGGGGTTCGGAGGCTTTTGGCGGTGATTTAACCAACAGTTTTACCTGGTATTTGCTGGACCAAAAGTACAAGTCCCCGGCTATTCCCTGGACCTAGGGGGGGAGGGGGCGTGGTAACAATTGACTAGTGCATCAATATAATGGGATAAAAAATAGTTGCATATCCATTCGTTGTTAAATAAATATATTTGAACTTAATATACCTAGCCAATATTGTCCCGAGGCGGAACCGAATCCATTTTCATATTCACTAAAATTCCGGTAAAAATCTACGGATCCATCGAGTCTTCGTTGGAAGACCTGGAAATTGCTGAAAAGTGTTAGTCCCGATCGAGTGTTTAAAGTGACACTCTTATTTAAAATCAATGCATACACATGTATAATAAGCAAACATAAATTTTGAGGGACAAAATATTGAACAAGTTACTGTAATGCATTTGTGGAAAATATTTATTACTGATAACAAAATTGTAACAGTGTATTTCATAGCTGGAAACCAAACAATATTAAATGATTGGTGAATGCTAAAAGATTTACTGTGATCTACTATAGTCTCATAAGGTAGAAAAACCGTGTTTTCTGCACAATTCTTTTAAATTAACCTCGGAATCCTTCATAATAACCATTATTTTTGACATTTATTCATCCTTTATGGTAAATTTAAACAATTGTATTGATTGTTATAAATCTTATTTGGAAGTAATAGTGCATCTTTAATGATAAATATAATTCATTTTCTGCACCGAAATCGATGGTATAGAGCATAATTGTTTGTTTCAGATTAAGATATGAAATGTATTCACCATGTGAGGACCAAAATTAATATTTCACGAGCGGCTTATATATTTACTTTTGTTGTAAGTTAAAGTTAAAGTAAGTAACGAAGTTAAATGACGTCATTGCATTTTCTTCCCGGCATTGTATGCGTTTATTTTACTATTTTACAAAAACGGGCAGTTTGGTGGTGTTGAGTTTATTTATACTGGTACTGTTAAAAAGAATTTGTCACCTAATCAAATAGCTTTATCCTAAACATCTGAAGTGATATTTATCCTTGAAATATGATTTAGTTTTATGTTAAACTTCTGTGATATAGCTATTTTAAAGAACTTCAGCAAACCCGTTATATATTACCTTTTAGGACGGGTTTAATGTGCAGTTAACATTAAATATAATCTTATGGAAGCCAGGATTATCTATGCTAACTTTATAATATCACGATTCCAAGTGTCATGCAAATACAACCTGTCATATTTGTTGAATGGATGTTGTAATGTTGTCAGTGTAATGTATATAACAGACCCAAAACGGGATGGTTTAATATAGCTTTATTACATTCATACTCATACGCACACGATCTTGAATCTAATCAATAACTGAACTATCGACATACATGCAACTGTTAGCCAGAGGCGGCTTATCATACACAGAGGCGGGTTTACCAATAGTGGGCTCTGATTGGCCACTACAGATGTAACATGTAATTATGCATTTTTAAAATATAGACATTGCACGAATAAAGCTACTAAAGTTCCTATAAAGAAGACAAAAATAAATAAATAATTTACCGTCCATCCTCCTCCATCGGTTGTCATGTCACAGTATACACTAACAGTTGTGTGTGACCTCCACGTGGTGATGTTGTACACCCCACTTCTATGTATTCCCATTTTGTTTAGCAAATCGTAGCAGCTGTTTACATCTAAGACATTCACGGACACTTTTACAATCATTCTTAATTGATTTTAATCAGGTGAAGCGGTATATATAAACACTTTGACGAGCCTCGGATACCGGTTCAAAACTAACAAATGTAAGTGTCGGCAGCGATGCAAAAGTCGATAAAGGGACCAAAATTTTAAATGTTTTAAAAAATCAACTTCTATTTAGTTTTCAGGTTCAATATTTAAAAAGCATGATTCATATATCCGATGCAACATGAAAAGCTGTAATTAGGAGTTAAGCATTTTTTAAGAAGGAATATTTTATCAGATTTAAAAGAATATGTTTGTGAGTCAAATTTATCTGAACTGCCCAATCAACAATATCAAATGGCTTTAAGTTGATTGCAGCTATTTTAAAAAAAGATATATTATAAGTGGTCAAACAAATATTCTGTCAAATTAGACGGCAGTATACTTCAAATTTGCCAATATATTTATTTGAGTTAATCGGCAGTCAGCCTTTATTGTTATTAATCAGGTGAAGCGGTATATATAAACATTGGCTGGCCAATTTAGTGGGTAGTTTACCAAATACTATGTAAACAACTTAACTTTTAAGATGGTGAGTATGTCCTTAGACACACATAATAAACGGTTATGCGACAGTGTCCGGCGTACCTAACCCCGGCACCCGGGATATCGCCAGAATAGGCCGTATTACGGTGAACCTAACTTCGGCTACCGGAATACCGTCAGAATGGGCCGGAACCCGGCGTACCTATCCCCGGTACCTGGAAAATCGCCAGAATGCGCCGAATTCCGGTGAACCTAACCTCGGCTACTGGATAGTCGCCAGAATGGGCCGGAATCCGGCGTACCTAACCTCGGCTACCGGAATATCGCCAGAATGGACCGGGATCAGGCGAAATCGGCGATCGGAATGGCACCAGAATGGGCCGGATTCCGGCGTACCTTACCTCGGCTACTGGTATATCGCCAGAATGGAGCGGAATCCGGCGTACACGGCAATCGAAATGGCGCCAAAATGGGCCGGAATCCGGCATACCTTACCTCGGCTATTTGAATATCGCCAGAGTGGACCGGAACCCGGCGTACTCGGCGATCGAAATGGCACCAAAATGGTCCGGAATCCAGCGTTCCTTACCTCGGCTACTGGAATATCGCCAGAGAGGACCGGAACCCGGCGTACCTAACCTCGGCTACTAGAATATTGCCAGAATGGACCGGAATCCGGCGTACTCGGCGATCGGAATGGCGCCCAAATGGGCCGGTATCCGGCGTACCTAACCTCGGCTACTGGAATATCGCAAGAATGGACTGGAATCCGGCGTACTCGGCGATCGGTGTGGCAAAGCAATTGGCCGTATTCTGGCAAACCTAACCTCAGCCATGAATACCACCAGAATTGGCCGGGATCCGGCGTACTCGGCAATTAGAATGGCGCCAAAATGGGCCGGAATCCGGCGTACCAAAATGGTTTTGTTACTCTTTCAGTTACTGTATTGGATATTATCTTTCAAAACTGCATAGCATTGTACAACACATAACGTTATGTATAAACACTATGTAGAAAACACAACAACACACGTATGCATGTCGTGTAGTTTACCATTTACTGTGGCGTGTGTCGGAATAGGGGACGTAGCTGCTGTGTGACTGTTTTGGCTACAGTTGTCGGTATTGCATAAAGACGTGTTGCAACATTTAGCGCCGCACACCGGCCCTGAAACTCCAATATCCAACAACTGTCATCGACAAGATCTTGATTTAAAAAATATCAAATACAAGTTGTCATTGCTTTGAGAAGCCATCACAGTTTTATTTTATCTCTTTGTAACACTTTGCTGCACTCTCACAGATTTACCGCTTTGACAACTTCTTTATTGTCTTGAAATGAGCCAATTTCTGCATAAATATCTGCAAACCAGTGATATAAGACTGCTGACAAAATATCAGATTTCAGATATTCATATTTCCGTTCAAAAATTAATTATTTGTGGCTAAAAGCGTTACAAACGGTTTAAGAAAAATGCATAAAACATTAATCTTTGAACTTAAATGAAAATATGCGATCTGATTTTTTGTCAGCACTTTTAAAACACTGGTTTCCATGCATTTTCGCATAAATTGGCTCGTTCCAAAACAAAAAAAATAATAATAAAAAAACGTTGTCAAAACGTTCAATCTGTGACAGTGCAGCGTTAAAGAGATTAGGTACAAAGCATGCTTTATTATAATATTAGTTAAGCATTATTTATTTTTAAAAAATGCGCAGGAAATAAGGATATTTGTACTAAGTCACTCTCGTTGGCACGATGTTGCGCGAGAGTGTGGTCCTGTGATGTGGGGGGAACCCGAGTACCCGGAGAAAACCCACTTGCTTGGCTTGGTGACTACTATCCGAACTCACATGCGCCCAGGCCGGGAATCGAACCCAGGTCGCCTTAGTGTGAAGCGAGTGAGGTAACCACTGCGCTGACCGGACAACATCTATACTAATAATAAGCCCACCCTTGTTCAGATTCATTTTGTTTTTTCCATGATGCATAACAAATATCAATGTATTTAATGAGATAGTGTTTAATATTTACTTCCTTCACACAGCTCTTTATATACCAGTTGAAGTCAAGGATGTCAAGCATTGTAAGTTCGTATTACTTAAACACTTGAAAGTATTACTTAACTTACCCGATGAAAACATCAGAAGGTCATCCCGTTGTGTTTCACACAACTGAAAGGAAAGTGTTTATGAAATAAATATGCAGTATACAAATTGAAGTGAATGAGATATGATACAGACGAAATTTATTTGTGAAGAAAATATGCAGATGTATATATTATAGACCAAATGTGGTTGTGAAGCTAATTTGCAGATGTATACTTGAGAGGTAATACATGTACTGACAAAAAGAGAAACATTTTATTTTGTCTTTAACAGTTTCTTGTCCGAAATAGTGCACTTGAGCGACATTTTTTCGTATTGACATATAAAGTCCACTTGAACGATTTTAGGGAGGGAGGGAGCGGATGCCGGATGCTTCCCCCCCCCCCCCTCACACGTAATATTAGAAATATAGCACACCACTTCGGGCCATATGACATTATAAGGACCGGTCAGGCAGCCCCGAAGGTGAATGGACCGAGGCGTTACTTTCGGGGGCTGACTGGCCGGCCCTTATAATGTCAATTGACCCTCAGTGCTGTGTTATATTTCTAAAATAACACTTTTTAACGAGTGTTAGGATGAATACCAGTTAGTTGTAAGTGCTCTGGTTGATATTCCGGGCTCATGTATATGTACAAACACCTTCGATTTGTAAGTGTCATTGCTTGGTAAGAACATCTTCTCTTTCATGTATTTTTTGGGAACATTGCATTGAGAGAGTTATTGAGGTTTTATAACGGAAGTTAAAGCAACTCTGCACCTGATGATCAATTTGCAAGAAAAAAGGAAAATTGTCGAAAACTGACATAAACATGGTATTAATGTGTACAATGCATTGAAACTTACTAACTGAAGTACCACATAGTTAACAATTTATTTAAGTTTAGCAGTTATTTATTATTTTTCCTATAAAAAAGATAACTGGGTATGTCTACCTAGAAGAATTTATTCTTGCTGCGAGATTGGCTAGTCGATAGCTTAAATATACCACTCATTTCGAGTAAGCCTTCGTAGCACAGTGGATACGACACTTTTAACAATTATGATATCAATGCGTTACACATTCTATTAAAAATTGTCCTGAGCTTCGTTACACAGAGACACTTTTTTGGTGCCAATCTGGTTTACAGTCCCTTTAAGTATACTTAGTAGAGGGAGTAAAAGGGGTGAGGATTAATGAAAATCATATTCCTACCTGAGGTTTTGCACAACGGCTTGTGAACATACTTCTGTGTGTTACGGTTGAGAGGTCTGGGAGCAATTCACATATCTAGCAGAGAAAGATTCAGTTTAAATTGTACTTGTTTTACCAGTGTGTGTATACCACGTGATAAATGACGTCATATATGCTACGTCGGTAGGCAACATTTTGCTTAAAATGAAAACTTAAATCAAAGATAACTTTTCTTTTACTACACCATTTTTAATAAAACGAAGAGCAGTCTCTGCCGCTTAAAGAGCCTCGCATTCGTTTTATTTCCGAAGTTTGATAAGGTAAATAGTTTAATCAAACACTTCGACAAACCTGTTTCCAAAGTAATGTTTTGACAGTGCTCTGTCAGACGGCCGTAAATGGTGAAAAGGTTTGTCGAAGTGTTTGAAGAAACTAAACTCTCAATCAAACTCTGGTAAAAGACCGAAGGCGGGGCTCCTTAAGAGGCGTAGACTGCGCAAATGGTGAAGACATAGTGAAGTCATTTTTGTTTCAAGTCTTCATTCGAAGCAAAATATTGCCTTCCGACGTAGCATTGATGACGTAATTTATCACGTGGTATACACACACTGTCTATGATAACTGTGAATCAGGTAGTTTATACTAAGTCACTCTCGCTAGCATGATTTTGTGCGAGAGTATGGTCTTGTCATTTTGGGGATACCGGTCTGCCTTGAGAAACCCCACTTGTCCGGTTTGGTGACCATCGCCAAACCTCACATACGCCCACGCCGGGAATCGAACCCGGGGCGCATAAGTGAGAAGTTAATGTATTTTTTTTAACTTGCACGGTCTTCAAATATCAGCGAAAATTTTATAACGATATAAAAAGGTTTGGCGTAATATCGTTATAAAGTTTTGTACTACAACATGCGAAATGCAAAATAATTTTAAATACAGTCGAACCCCGGCTGGCTCGAACACGCTTGGCTCGAATTCCCCATTTTCTCGAACAAGATGTAAAGGACCTATTTCTTTATACAAAAGGTAAGTATTGCTGTTTGGCTCGAATTTTCTGAGGTTCGAGGTATTTCGCCGGTCCCTTGGACTTCGACCCAACGGGGTTCGACTGTATATCAAACCTCATCTCGTCCACAGTGCCAAATGTGATTGCAGGCATCCGGATCTTGTAGCTGGTCGCAGGCGAAACATGTTGGTCCTCCCAGCGACTGAGCGCCTGGAAAAGAAATTTTATAAAATCGTGTTTAGTGACATTAGTTTAAACTTTTTTATATGTACAACGATTTTAAACAAGTCATTTGGGTGTCTGGCTAGCGCACTCACTTCTCATTAAAGCGACCCGGGTTCGATTCCCGGCCTGGGCGCATGTGAGTTTGTTTAGTGGACACCAAGCCAGACAAAAAGGTTTTCTTCGGTTCCCCCCACAACACAAGACCACACTCTCGTGCAACATCGTGCAAACGATAGCGACTTTAAACGAAATCATCGTGTATTTTTGGTTGGATTTAAGATCCTTACTGATTATTAAATTTAATGCATACTCTTGTGATCTGCCGTATGTATTTGTATTGAATTTTCAGCTCTACTTGTTAATATAAATATATGAGCGTATCATCAAATACGTCACGTGCAAATGTTGTCGTAATCACGCTGGTAACTTTATCAAACTTCTGAACAATTGGCCCATGGAAATTAAATACCTAGCTTCAGTGTGTGTGTGTGTGTGTGTACCACGTGATAAATTACGTCATAAATGCTACGTCGGAAGGCAATATTTTGCTTAAAATAAAGACTTTAATTTCTTTAACAACATCATTTTAGACAAAACAAACGGCAGTCTAAGCCGCATAAAGAGTCCCGCTATCGTTTTATGACCGAAGTTTTATAAGGTAATTAGTATCATCAAAAAAAAAAACTGTTACCAAAACAATGTTTTGACAGTGTTTCGTCAGACGGCCGTATGGTGAGAAGGTTTGTCGATGTATTTTAAGAAACTAAACTCTCAATCAAACTCTGGTAAAAGACCGAAGACGGGGCTCCGTTAGAGGCGTATACTACGCTAGGTTTCAGTTTGAAAGGGTGAAAAAATAGTGAAGTAATCTTTGTTTAAAGTCTTCTTTCGAAGCAAAGTGTTGTCTTCCGACGTAGCATTTATGACGCAATTTATTACATGATATACACATACTGATCTTGGTCACAAAAGGAGCACGAAAAAATGGAGATGGTAGCTAGCAAGCTTATACAGTCGAACCCTGTTGTCTCCTTTATATCCAGAAAAAAATATATATGAGATGTTATACCAGTTTCTCCACAGAGCTTGGAATTGCAAACATCACCATGGCAACATTGTGAGCAAGCCAATAGGCCTTCTTGAGAATTTCGCCGTCGTCCAATAAGCTGGCTGGTACACATCTATAAATAACATTTTATACGATTATAATGTTAACACAATAATATTGATATGTCCCAAAAGACCGCATGTTTTGATTATTTAATATGGACGTTGGAACACTGATTTTCCGGACAGTTTATGAATTTTATTCTAACTAAATATCAATAAGTTACGTAAACCATTTGTTCATAAAGACGTCCGTATTATTACAGATGTAAAACAAAAGTTTTGTAATATTTTTAGAGACCTCCTCATTTGTAACATATAACATTTGTTTTGAAATTATCGAAATGCAAAGGTCAAGAGTACACTTAAACAAACATTTTTTTCACTAAATCCCTTATAATGATAAAAATGGCATTTAATGGTAGATTTTCTGAATAGCGGGCCAAATGTATGCGAAAGTAAAGCTATTTCGAAAATGACGTCATTGAAATATTGTCTGAGTTCTGTGCGCGCTAACGATTGTTTTTGATGTGAGTATGGGCTAAAATGTCAAGACAGTGGAAAATAACAAATTGACAGTTTCACTGTTTGTGACAGTGTTAACCTCTTTGGATTTCAAGGCAAGACCTTTCCTAACCTGTTTTATAGAAAAGGAATATATAAATGTGGACTCCCTTAACAGTCAATCTTGTTAAGCATCAGCTGAAGTCGACAGTGTTTGCCAAGGGTTGACATGGTGCACTGCTCCATTCAAAGGTCGAATGGGGAGGGGGGGGGGGGGGGCAATAATATGAGATTAGTATTTAAATTAAGATACAAAACAAAAATAATGAAAGCACTGATAGTGCTGAACTCACTCACTCACTCACTCAGTGAGAACTATTGTCAGCTGATGTTTGCTATATATATCGTACATGGAATAAAAGCAGTGAGGAATAATATTCCTTGTTGTATACCTGTGAGTCTCGACAGCCATATTCTCGGCGTATACCAGATGCCGTTGAAAATGCGTCCGAAAAGCATACCTAAAAAGATGCAGATATTTCAAAGATAACGTTACTAATTCAGATAAGAGGACAACATTAAGGAAATGGTCAAAGATCGATATTTAAAAGACCTTGAAAGTACGAGTTATGCTTCTCTATCGCTTTACTATTGTAAAATTATATCCCGCAAATGATTCTTCAAGCTTTTGGTATGCTATTGTAATAAATATAATGCGTAGATGCAAAGCTAGTTCGAATTATACTCATTCAGTGACAGCTTTGTTCGTAAACCACGAGTTTCTACTTTCATAAAGGCAAATAGAATACATCATCACTAGGTCGTATTTTTTTAAAAACTCGACAATAAAACAGGTAAGCGATATACCTCATGCGGGCCGCAAATTTCTATTGTTGTGCATTCCGCTGCTCCAATAGCTGATGAACACTTCAAGCACACGAATGGACAGGCTGTAAATAAAGAAGACATACATTTCTATTGTTGGTGTGATATTATCGATGCCTATCGTAAAATACGTACGCTTTAATTCGTAAGGCGAGTGCTCGTGGATGGAGGATTAGCTTTCGAGACATACAGGCGATCGCTTTCAATCGCTAGCCAACCTTTCGATGTAGTATGTATAGCGCTCTGAATCATGCGTCGGTTGCTCGCGGATGTAGGTTAAGCTTTTTAGACAGGAAGGCGATCGCTTTCATTCGCTTGACTTTTCGAGGTGTATATAAAGCGCTCTAAATTCGAATGCTTGCGGATGTACGTGTTGATTTCGAGACAGAATGCGATCGCTTTTAGTTTGATAGGTGAGCTTTCGAGGTTGTAGGTAAAGCGCTCTGAATCATGAGTCAAGTGCTCGCGGATGTAGGTGTTGATTTCGAGACAGACAAGCGATCGTTTTCAATCGCTAGCCGACCTTCCGAGGTTTATATAGCGCTCTGAATTCGAATGCTTGCGGATGTAGGTTTAGGTTTTCAGACAGAAAAGCGATCGTTTTCAATCGCTAGCCGACCTTTTGAGGTAGGTAAAACGCTCTTAAACATAAGTCAAGTGCTCGCGGATGTAGGTTTAAGTTTCCAGACAGCTTTCGAGAAAGTAGGTATAGCGCTCTGAATCATGAGTCGAGTATTCGCAGATGTAGATTTAAGTTTCGAGACCTACAGGCGAGCAGTTTCATTCGCTAGCCGACCTTTCGACAGTGTAGTTGTAGTACTCTGAATCTTAAGTCGAGCGCTGATGATGAAGTATGAGACATGTTCATCTTTAAAGAACTAACTAGCTAGTGGTTATTACCTTTTTGAACGGAGAAAACCAACACCAAACAACCCCAAAACGCCTTCATTTTCTTCACCTGAAACAATAAGCGTCTAATTGAATAATAAACAAACAGTTGACAAAAATTATTCAAACTATTGAATTGATTTTAAAGCTGCACTCTCACAGATTGACCATTTTTACAACTTTTTTAGTCTTGGAAAGAGCAATTTTTCGCGTATATATATCTGCAAACCAATGATATAAGATTGCTGACAAAAAATCAGATCGTAGATTTTCCGTGCAAAAATTAATGTTTTATGGATAAACTAACGGTTTAAAAAATTGCATAAAACATCAATTTTTGAACTTATATATAAAAATCTGCGATCTGATTTTTTTGTCAGCAGTCTTACATAACTGATTTCCATGGATTTTTGCAAAATTCGCTCGTTCCAAGACAAACAAATAAAAAAGTAAAAAACGTTCAATCTGTGAGATTGCAGCTTTAAATAATGTCTAAATAATTAGATACTCTTCTTTTGCTTAATACAAACATAATTAAGAGTTAGAGTTAAGTGAGTAATACATTTGATTTTATAAATTTAGTTATGTGAAACGACCTACCAATATATTATTCACGGTAACTCGACCAAAACTGTGTCATAAACGGCTATCGTTATCGGTATTCGGCTGATAAGAATGTCGACCCACTCTATGTCAAAATGACGAATATGAACGCGATTAGGTTATCACTAGACCAAAGGAAACTACAGGCCAAATAAACAAATGCTAAGTTGTTTGATATAATATTAACTAAGCCGTTACCTTTACGCACTAGCGTATTCGGGGGGATGGGGGGAGGGGGGAGGGGAGGTGTCCGACGCCTGCCTTAAATCTTCCAAATTCATTGTCAATATCGGACGAAACAAGGAAATATAAAAGGCTAAATGACAAAATGCATAATTTCGGACCAGAAACTGTTTAAATTGTCTTGGCCCTTCTCATCATTTTAAATCATTTAACTTTCGTTTCTGTGGTAGGGGCGGTTGTCAAAACGTTGTGCCCCTATGCCCCCCCCCCCTAACGTCAATTCCTGGAACCGCACCTGCTACGGAATAGAAGTACTATTGCCGGAAACGTTAAAATTTAAGTTTGCTTCAAATCGAATCTGGTTGGAAGAACTTAAATTATACACGAGTAGAGAGATGCAGAAATAAAATAAAATGGTTATACACCAGATTACCTCTCGGTTTATATTCCCCATACTATGGGACAAGCTTCGACAATATCTCTTAGAACTCCATCCGACATATCCCGCTTCCGAAGCCGCACACAGAAGTTGTGTATCTTACACGGATTGGGGAAGGAGGTCACCAATAGAAGGCTCAAACAAGGCTTAAAGATGCACTCTTATTCCCAGTTGAGATTTTTCTCAATTAATACAAATGTTTTAATGTATCAAAACGGATGAATAAATGTCGAATGCAATGGTTTTGATAAAGCATACTGTGTGTATTTTAAAAGAAAGGTGCACAAAACACTGTATGAGACTATAGTAAATCACAGTAAATCTTTTAGCATTCACCAATCATTTAATATGTTTGCGTTTTCAGCTATTAAATACACGGTTACAATCTTGTCGTCAGTATTTTATATTTTTCATAAATGGATTATTTAGTAAGTACGTAAAGGTTTATCACTCAAATTTATTTTTGTTATACATGTGAATGCATTAATTTTGAATAAGAGTGCCACTTTAATCAAAGTCCCAGTTGAATAACAAGGCACTGGAAGCTGTAGAATTATCCAAGCCACAACACTTTATCACAAGAAAACATCATGTTGACCATTGACCCGGCTGTCAAAATGGCGAAGAATTAGAATTAGAATAACCTATAATAACACCACATATTTTTTTCTCTTCAACATATACACTGCTGGTAACTATCAATGTTTGTAATTCTGCGTCGAATCATGTTACGTTTTATGAAAAGAGAGCACCTGTTTCTTGAACTTTCTTCTCTTCCACTCAACTTTGATAAAATGTTAATACTTGAAGTGAAGCACTCTTTTCTTTGTATTAACAACGAAGGGCAGATAACTTTTGTCTTAAGCATATTTATGTTTTAGTTTTGCAAATTAAAAGAGTTTAAAATGTTGGCAGGGGGTTAGGGGGTTACCCCCTAACGAACATTTTAACAATTTCTAGTACAAAATGGTGCATCTTGAACGTATTTGATTACCTCTTTTCTCCGAAATCGACATAAGAAGTGAACTTGTGCGGAGGGGGGGGGGGCGTGCGCCGGGGTGTGCGCCCCCCCCCCCCCTGAATCCCCTTTAGCATAACCTTCTACTCTTTTAAATAAACAAACTTTCAAAATCGGAATACTTGCTCAAATTTCATAAACAACGACAACATGAGTCACGTTTGAAATCCTATCAAGATTAAATTCATAAGGCCAATATATATCAATTGCTAGATTTTCATCCATTCTGTAATGAGGGAGGGGTGGGTGGATGGGAGGGTTTACATTTTATTATATTTCTTCTTAGATGACTGTTTCACCGCTGTCTATGCTCTTTCTTATTGCATATTTCTACATATGTTTCTCGACGAACACCATCGTAATTAAATTCTTCTGTTTTTACATGTGAATGTTTACATCGACACCAGCTGTTATGAATAAACACCGTTCCCAGACATTACCGGACCGATACGCAGATACAGACCCTAGTACAACATTATGCACCAGTCAATTGTAACCACGCCCCCCCCCCCAGGTCCGGGGGTATACCGGGGATAGCCGGGGAAATGGGCCGAGTTTTTACGTTTCAGGTGGCCCCGCAGAGCCGGGTGAATGCGGTGGTTTTGTCTTTGCTTTAAATATAGCGGGGAATGGGCCTTACCTAGGGTCCCTGGGATGCGGGGTCATTTGGCGGGGATTTTACATTCTGTTCGTCCCCGCAGGTCGGGGATTTTAGCCGGGGTTGGCTGGACCGAAAGTCAAAGTCCCGGCTATTTCCCGGACCTGAGGGGGGGGGGGGGTGGCGTGGTTACAATTGACTGGTGCATTAGTATTTGAGCCAATAAAATTTAATGGGCGGCGGAAAATAAAGGGTCGGGAGGAGATGAAAATACATCAATAAATTTATATAGTCGCCAAACTACGGTGTAATATGTTGGTAATGGTTTATGGTTAATGGTTTATTCAGAAATACATGTAGACATACTGTGTATACATTTGAGAAAATTATATATATATATATATATATATATATATATATATATATATATATATATATATATATATATATATATATTAGTTGTCAAGTGATCAATGCCATATCTTATTTGGTAATGTGTATGATAAAACTTCATAGAAGATGACATAACTCGGTTTGTTTTTGTACATATCCAATGCTTCTTGAGTGTATCGTTGATATCGATCGTCATGAGCAGTGAACGTTGAACAAGGAAGTAAATTAACTCTGGCCTAGTTTATATACTTGAGCACTTCACTTCTATAGACGGATATCTTTAGTTAATAAGTTATTGATAACGGATAAATCTACTTCAATAGTTTAAATTTGATTGTTTATTGTTTGTAACATTACTGTGATTTTTAAATTGAATTCGATCACCATTGTGACCGTAAATGTAGGCAGCTGTTACGATATTCACAGGTATGTTTAAACATATTTTATATACGCGTACAACATTCAGATGATTTTAAACAAATGTATATATGCTACAATCTTTCAAGTACGTGTATGTAAAATAACTGCTACAGTTTAAAATGGTACACTTGTTTATGTAAATACTAATGATAATACACAATGATAAAGCCGTTTTATTAACCACCTACTTTCGATTTCAGTTAACGAGTATTCATGTTACTTTCGATTTCCTATACTGCAAAGAGGGATGGGCAGTAGTGGTAGTAAACCAGAGGTTAGTGAACAACTATTATCAAAGATAACGAAGTGAACTGTTTTTGTAAATTACTTGACTTTAACTTCTTAGTTCATGTTCTGATTTTGTAGTCATTAGACTGTATTATAAGACTGTGTTTGAAAGAACAGGATTTGTGTTTGTTTTCATCTAATTATTACATAATTATATACCATATCGTCAACGTAAAGATAACAAACGTTAAATTTAGTAATCAAATAATTAATTCATTAAAGTGAATGACAATTTGGAGTCTATGTTAATGTTTTTGAACTGTTGATATTTGTTTTTTTTTGTGTTTTTTTGTAAATTCAAACAAAAGAAAACTAAGGAAAAGAAAAAAGGGATAACTCCTTCAAATTCAAATCAAGAGGACGACAACGAGTCTGAAGGACCTGAAATGGCGCAGCAAAATGACAATGCAGTTATGCCTGCTCCTGAATCACTTGAGGATAACATGCAAAAAGTTAGTGACGCTAATGATGCAGGTATAGATAGTCTTGCTGATAAAAAGAGTTGTGAGGACATACCTAAAAATACAAACAATGCTAAAGATGATAATCACACCTCTCGGTCGGGAAGAAACTCGTCTGCAAATGATGATGATGCTCATAAGACAGATACTGTGACACATGCCCCACCAGAAGTACCAACGCACGCCACTACCAAAGAAATTCCATCCGTACCCGAAGGAAATTCGAAAATTGACGCAAACAATGGTGATGATGGGGGAACAAAACAAGTTACTAATGGCAGTATTGATAATAAAAATACACCCGTAACCGAAGAACAAACAGTAGAGGAAAAAAACAGTAATGAAGATGTGAAAACAAAAGAAGATAGTAATGAGAATCACCAGAAAAAGCGCCCATCCGACCTTAAAGAACAAACGGAAAACAACTCGGACAATGATAAAGTTGATAAATCAAAACAAGAAAAAAATGGCAATGCTCAGAATGAGAGTCAACCCGCACTCAAAGAACAAACGGAACATAAAGTTGATGAATCAAATCAAGATAATAATGACAATTTTCAAAATGGAAGCCCAACGGGAGCAAATGAGAAAAAGGATACCAACTCTAACAAGAAGGGTAAAGATGATAAGGTGGGAGGGAAGACGAAAACCACTTCAAAGTCAAAGAAGAAAACGAAGGATACGTCTTCAGGTTTCAACAAAAACCAGACTGTCAATATAGCACAGGTAAAATGCATGACATGCGGTGGTGATTTGTATTGTTTAAAGCTGCACTCTCACAGATTGAACGTTTCGACAACTTTTTTTTTGTCTTGGAACGAAATCCATGGAGACCAGTTATATAAGACTGCTGACAAAAAATTAAATCGCAGATGTTTATATTTAAGTTCAAAATATGATGCTTTATTCATTTTACGTAAACCGTTAGTTACGGTTTAAGCCATAAAGCATTATTTTTTGAACGGAAATATGAGAATTGCAATCTAATCTTTTATCATTGGTTTGCAGATATTTACTAAAAAATTTGCTCTTTCTAAGACAACAAATAAAAAAGTTGTAAAAATGATAAATCTGTGAGAGTGCAGCTTTAAATCTAACACATGTGACAGTAAAACAATATGTTTGTTGTATTTCTGTATAGCCTGTAATTTTTGTATGAAGCATCTAAGTATGTATTAAGATATCATGTTTCCGATGGTTTATGATGATTGATAAGAAGACAAATTGATATTTCATTTTTTCAAACAGTGAAAATATCAATTTGATAGTTTTCACTATTTTGAAATCTTAGCTATTAGCTCGTTTTTGCTTTCCAAAACAAACATGGCCGCAAACAAAGTTCGAACGCAACATCAATGACGTCATTTTCGAAAGTGCGAAACTTGCACTAACAAAATGTTATTTAATTTCTTTAAAACGTATAGTAAATAGAAAACTGTTTGTTTCGGTGTTAAAAAGCAATTTCTCACACCTCAGATAAGTAGATCCATTAATTTAACCATGCTAGAAATTCTTATCTTGCCCACGGGTGAAGATAAATTGCCCGTATGGAACTACTTTTTATTGGTCATCACATTGTAATTACCTCCTTTGTTAAAGACTTTCTTCTGTAGCATCATGGAAACCTTGTCTTGTGGCAATATTTAGAACGCTAATTAATTATTTCACGCTTCAAATGTCACCATAAAACAGTTTTCATGCACCTTTCAAGAAAAAATGTTTCACTCTCCTTAGAACTATTTAAAGACCGATTTGACAATTAACACAATCTGAATCACTGCGCGCATATCCATGACAACCACGAATTATCGCATATCCATACGCGATTACGTTTACTAAGCACAAAAGAGTTCCAGCAAAAAATACATTTTTACTTAATTTTGTTTAACTGAGGTGGGAGAAGAAGCATCTTCCATAGCAGCTCGTGTAAGATAGGTTCATCCCGACCCTCGCGCGGGGTGTTTTGCGGAAACGAGATTTACGCTCGGGTCGGAATGAACCTATCTTACACTCTCGGCCATGGAAGATACTTATAATATTCAGCCTCGTGAACAACAAAAAGTGCATATTTTGTTTGTGGCTACCCCACTCGTGAATATAACTTTTGGGGCTTACACGATGAAATATAGGTAGATCTTACACTGAAACAAACATGTAGAATCTATAAATCTTAATGATATCACCTTAAACCTTATAAGTATCTTCCATGGCCGAGAGAGTAAGATAGATTCATTCCGACCCGAGCGTAGGTATTTTTGCGGAAACGAGGTTTACCGAGTTTCGCAAAACACCCTGCGCGAGGGTCGGGATGAACCTATCTTACACTCTCGGCCATGGAAGATGCTTTTTCTCCCACCTCAGTTAAAAAAAAATAAGTAAAAATGCATTTTTTTTCTGGAACTCTTTTGTGCTTTGTGAAAATAATTGCGTATGGGTATGCGATAATTCGTGGTTGTCATGGATATGCGCGCAGTGATTCAGATTATGTTAATAGTCAAATTGATATGTAAATAGTTCTAAGGAGAGTGAAGCATTATTTCTTGAAAATTATTTCTTCTTATCTTTTTTTCTATTTCTAATTCAAATCATAAGCATGGATGTGTGCTTGATTTATTATATTATCCAATATTGTATTTACATTTGTTTTGGTTTGAAGTAAATGTGGATGACCCCACAGGGCACCTTTTTCGTAGACGATGTCAAATGTATGCATTAGTTTACTGTTCAAAACTCCATTCGTGTGCACATTGTCCTAATATACTGTGTAGTGGGTGGTTTTGAGTTTATTTATACTCGCATTCGGCCAATTCAGCTAATGCTCTGATTAGAGTGTTAGTCGTAATAGGGCTTTGAGCATAGTGCACAGACAGACTGTCACCCTTGTTAGAGCTACCCTGGTTCTTAAACGCGCACCAGTGTTCAGCTTTGTCACACATGACAAACCATTTAACGAACCTCCCGAAAAATTTTGGGTTTTAGTGGCGCGGCAGGGAATCGAACTTGCGACCCAGTGGCTTGATGGTCCAGGGTGTAACCACAAGACAACAGACTCGCCACACTGTACTGTGTTGGTGGCGTGTAAGCTTATTTATGCTCAGTCTCCGGCATTGCCCATTCGGCGAGTGTTCCGATAAGAATGTTAGCCATATTGGTGTTTTAGAGCAAACAGTTTCAAAAAGTCCCTGATCATTTCACGTATATCGATTCAGACGAATTGACCAACAACCACCGATTGACGATCTACATGAAATAAAAAGAGGCTACCTCGGCCGCTCCATTTTCTGTACATCGCCAATATTGAACTCTATCATATCCATAAACACTATATTGATTGAATGATTACCCTCATCTTAATGATACTTTATCTTTTACAGCCGCCCAGGGAGGAACCAAAGCTGAACGTTGAATTCTACAGCAACAATATAGCCTCCAAGCCATATCCAGGTAAGAAAGTATGAACGTCTTATAACATGTATATAAACAAACATACCTCGTTGGCACGAGCTCCAAGGTACCGGCGAAAATATCGAGCCTCGAAAATTTCGAGCCAAGCGGAAATGTTTTCCTTCAATATTAAGGAGACGGTCCTTTAAATGTAGTTCAAACCAACGAGGATTTCGAGCCAAGCGATTTCGAGCCAACGGGGTTCGACTGTAGGTTGTAAACGTGTCAGTCCATCTAGTATTCCTCAAGCTCCGACTTTCAATATGTATATATTCGTTCAAAGGGTCGTTTAAAGTGGCAGACTTATTGTTATTGACATTTTGTGTAATATGTGTTCACTGTTGATTTATAGCACTAAAGTAACGTATAAGAAACATTAGTACATATACTGATTTATTTTTAATATTATAATTATTATATTGAAAAGGCATGAGTAAAACATAAAAACACAAACCACACAATCAGAAACTAGTTGGAACATCATAGTGTACAATATTGCTGTCATTTGCAAATGGCCTCCATTTCTGCCACATTTCCAAATGTTAAATAACATCATATCTCTTAATACATTTCTGATAACGATAGTAGCGCTACCACCGTTACAAGCAATCTGTTCATTTAACACAAAATATGCATACATCAGTTTGCGTCAGAATAATTGTATATCATCATATTATGGCTCGAGTTAGGAATTTGAATGAATGGAGTTCAAACCCCATGTAAATATATTATGTAGACCCTTCCTTATACATGATTGCCTCAGTACATTAAAGGGTAGAGGTTAGTCATTGATTCAAACATGCGATCTATTTCCGTTACCAGTATGGCTCAAGACCACAGTTATCTGCCCTTGTTGACCCTGATGTTAATACAGAAAAAAGAGTCCTTGTGTTTAAGTATGAAAAATTTATTAAAGTTGGATGAAAGAGAAGAATCTGCTTCTCTTTTAGCATAGAACAAAACATAATTTGACACTGTATTGCAAAAAATGATAGTTTTCAGTGTAAACATTGGAAAAATCATTGCCTGTGGAACTCTGTAAATTGGTTGTTTGTAGCCTTATCTCGTCTTGACCTCATTGTCATGTATTACTTCTCGTCAACGATATGTTTCCCAGATTAAATTTGGTCTCTTAGATTGTTCTACAAAGCCAGTTATTTGTTTTCAATAGGGATTGTTTTAAAGTGAAAAGCCAGTTAGTGTCTATATGAAACATAAAGTAAAAACAACTGTGGTCTCACGCTTGTAGGGGCATGATTATTTTTAACAATAACTATCAATTCTAGGAAGCACGATAGAAGACATGTTGGAATGGAAAGGGGACTATAAGCGTCTGGAGAGTGGACATTCATACATACAGTGGTAGGTGCAACAAATATGTTATTATCTTTCTCCCTTTGCGCGTGATTGTTAAGGTACTAGAGAGGTTGCAGAAGATTACTTGTAAGGGTATGTGTACGTGTTGACTCGTTTTGTGCACTACGTCATCCAGATATGTGCACATTATATAATATTAGTGTTACGTGTACGCTAGCACGAAGAAAGGGATTTATATGCAATATCAGGAAGAACAAGTTAAAGAGAAATTTGGCAAACAACTGTTCAACTCAAATGCACATTTGATCTCTACGTGTAATGCACCAGTCAAATGTAACCACGCCCCCTCCCAGGACAGGGGGTATACCGGGGATAGCCGGGAAAATGGGCCGTGTTTTTACCTTCCAGGTGGCCCCGCAGTGCCGGGTGAATGCAGTGGTTTTGTCTTAGCGCCAAAAATAGCGGGAAATGGGTTTTACCTAGGGTCCCTGGCGTGCGGGGGCATTAGGTAGGGATTTTACCAGCAGTTCGTACCCGAAAGGCGGGGATTTTACCCGGGCTTGGCTGGACCGAACAAAGTCCCCGCTAGTCCCCAGTCCTGGGGGTGGGCGTGGTTACAATTGACTGGTGCATAAGTACTCGTGCAATTTTATATACACGTTGCGTTTTAGAACCTCCCTGCTTCTTGCAACTCCCCCTTAACCAGAGTAATACATTCATAATCCTCATATTTGATAATAAAATTAAGGTTATATACAATTCGTCCCACTTGATATTACAGTCAAGGTTATTTGGAATAAGTTCTAAGTGATAATACAATCACGGTTATTTGCGATACGTTCCATGTGGTAATACAATCAAGGTTATGTGCAACACGTTCCATGTGTTATAACAATCAAGGTTATTTACTTCAAGTTCCATGTGTTATAACAATCAAGGTTATTTGCAACACATTCTATGTGATATTACAATCAAGGTTATTTGCAACACATTCTATGTGATATTACAATCAAGGTTATTTGCAAAACAATCTATGTGATAATACAATCAAGATTATTTGCAATACTTTCTATGTGATAATACAATTAAGGTTATTTGCAATACTTTAGATGTGATTATACAATCAAGGTTATCTGCAAAACAATCTATGTGATGATACAATCAAGATTGTTTGCAATTAAATCTATGTGATAATACAATCAAGGTTATTTGCAATACAATCTATGTGATAATACAATCAAGGTTATTTGCGATACAATCTATGTGATAATACAATCAAGGTTATTTGCGATACAATCTATGTGATAATACAATCAAGGTTATTTGCAATACAATCTATGTGATAATACAATCAAGGTTATTTGCGATACAATCTATGTGATAATACAATCAAGGTTATTTGCGATACAATCTATGTGATAATACAATCAAGGTTATTTGCGATACAATCTATGTGATAATACAATCAATGATATTGCAATACTTTCGATGTGATATTACAATCAAGGTTATTTGTAATACGTTCTATGTTCAGGTTATTCCCCATACCAGAAGGTCCAGGTCTCAATTATCACGCACAAGCTTTATCCGAGGAGGAGGCAAAGGTATAGTTACGTTTGATATTCTTCACCCCGCTATGTACTAGCGGCGTTTACGAATGAACAAATCTACTTAAACAATAGTTTGTTGTATTGATGTTCTTTTTTCTAAGTAAATTGTGATCCGTTTGTTGTGCCGTGTTATCGAATACTTTAAGGGTCTCGTGTCTATGCAGTATTTTGCAGGTCCCATACGGTTAAATGCCTCTTATGCACCAGCCAATCGTACCCCCCCCCCCATTTCCGGGGGTATACCGGGGATAGCCGGGGAAATGGGCCGTGTTTTTACCTTTCATGTGGCCCCGCAGTGCCGGGTGTATGCGTTGGTTTTGTCTTCGCGCAAAATATAGCGGGGAATGGACCTTACCTAGGGTCCCTGGGGTGCGGGAGCATTTGGCGGGGATTTTACCATCAGTTCGTCCCTGCAGGGCGGGGATTTTACCCGGGCTTGGCTGGACCGAAAGTCAAAGTCCCAGCTATTCCCCGAAACTGGGAGGGCCGCGGTTACAATTGACTGGTGCATTACTGATAAACTTTTAGACCGATCGCATCTCACTCTGTCCCTTTTTCTATGTTCAGTCATGAGTATACACTGCGAGACTTAAAACCGCAATGGTTATATATCGATTTGTTCTATAAACGTATAAACGAGAACAAATGATCAGTCCAGTAAGTTTCTTGTGAATTAAGCGTAATAAAATAAGTCGAAATACATAGGCTCAATATCGATTAGTTCGATTTCCTTGTTGGCGAATTGCATGTAAAGGACCGATTTTGTTTTACTTTTTGTACGCATTTTCGCTTGGCTCGATATCGATTAACTCAATTTTTCGTTCGCGAACTGCATGCATAAATGACTGATTGTGTTTTACTCTTTGTAAGCATTCCCGCTTGGCTCGATATTCGTGAGGCTCTAAGTATTTTTGCCGGTCCCTGGGATATCGAGCCAACGGGGTTGGACTGTACATGGAATTGGTTTTAAAGTTTTTCAGCATTAAATTTTGTCAGATCAAAACGTACGATACTTTTACACAATAAATCGTGCATTATATTACTTCTTGTATCTGGTTTAAAAACATTTTTTGTATTTTTGTCTCCGCAATACCTCTTATATTGGAACGGTGACAAGTACAGTGGGCGTAACCGTTCTATAACGAACGTGCGATATAATACAAAGCTATTCATTTACTCTGCACGCTTGTTATTGAAAGTTGTTCTTGGTGACATGCTACGAAGCAGTGACGTCACCTAAAGCTCAGAACTATTACAATTACACCATCCAATTAACCTAATCCTAACATCACATCTAATCTTTATTGCAGATAATCCGCAACGATGACACGATGCGGGACAGAGTATTGCAAGCATACAAGATGATGCTGGACTTTTACGGTATGGAACTTGAGGACGTCAATTCCGGTAAAGTGCGAAGGTGCGAGACCAATTGGAAAGAACGTTTCGAACACCTTAACAGGTAATGTTTTTCATGTACAGTCAAACTAGCTATGGCAAAGTCGTTGGTACCTCAGGAAATACTTCGAGATAACGAAAATAACGATAAAGCCGAAATACAAAACCAAATAACTAAACAAAACTATTAAAAAATAGTTCGACATAACAATTACATCGAGATAACAAAATATTTCGACAAAATGAGTTTCGACTGTATTATTCAGTAAGTGTTCAGGCTCTCCCTCCGCCAATGGGAATCCCGGACAGATGCATATTTATTCATGAAGAAGAACTCTAAAAACCAAAACTCTGAGCAGATTAAAAGATGTGTTCATACACTTCATGTATTTTGAGGTTCCAAGGTTGCTTGGCCGGTATTTCTAAAACATCTTCTTAACTTAAGTCATAAAACTTTCCATTGCGTAATTAAAAGAAACCTAAAAGTATGCAGTTTTAACCAAATCAATGAAAATAAAGTATTATTTATATTACTGAGTTAACACGTGATATGATAAGTGATATACTTAACTTAAGAAAATTACTTAAGTTGGAGAATTAGTTCACCTGTTTTATTTATACCGACTTTGATGTATACGTTGCAAAGCAACTTTAACGTTCGTATTCCAGGTCTTATCACAACTACATGCGGATTACTCGGATCATTAAGTCTCTCGGGGAGCTGGGATTTGAACATTTGCAGCGCGGACTTGTTCGTTTTATTATCACCGAAGCAGTGGTCACAAAGGAGTTAAATAGGATGAATGGTGACTCTGTCAATTTCTGGATACAAGCGATAAAAGATGAACATGATCAGAGTGATATGTACATGTATTGGCAAGAGACGTGTGAAAATCCGGAAAGTTTTAATAAGCATGGTGAAAGGAAGAATACTAACGAAAAAGCGGATGAGGACAATGGCGATAACTGTGGTGATCAGAGTGGTGATAAATCTGATGTGGAGGAGAGAAAGGATGGTGGCAAGAATGATGTCTTTGATATGAAGTCCGATGAAAACACCAAAGAAATAGAAACAGGAGAAGAGAAGAAAACCTGTGGTGAAATCGATAATGGAACTAATGATGATAATAAGGAGCTAAACGTGAATGAAGGTGGTAACGATGCAGCAGTAGATGAGAACGGGAAAAAAGACGATAGAACAATGCGTGACGATCGAAATTGTAATAAATCTGATATGGAAGGGGAAATGAGTGGTAGCAAGAATATTGTCTCTAGTGAGAAGGTTGATGCAAAAGCGGGAAAAACTAATCAAGCGGAGGGGAAGACAATCTGCAGTGATAAGGATGATGAAACTAATAATGATGGTAAGAAGCTACAAGTGAATAAAGGTGGTAAAGATGGTGCAGTGGATGATACCGCGATGAGAGACGATAGTGATATCAGTGGTGATCGGAATGGTGATAAATCTGATATGGAGGAGGGAATGAACGATGAAAAGAATAAGGTATCTGAAGAAGAGAGTGTTGCAAATGCCGCCGAAAAAGATCAAGCGGAGGGGAAGACAATCTGCAGTGATAAGGATGATAAAACTAATAATGATGGTAAGAAGCTACAAGTGAATAAAGGTGGTAAAGATGGTGCAGTGGATGAGAACGCGAAGAGAGACGATAGTGATATCAGTGGTGATCGGAATGGTGATAAATCTGATATGGAGGAGGGAATGAACGATGGAAAGAATAAGGTATCTGAAGAAGAGAGTGTTGCAAATGCCGCCGAAAAAGATCAAGCAGAGGGAACGAAAAGTTGCAGTGATGTTGATGGTGGATCTAATAATGATAGTAATGAGCTTAATGTGAATGAAGTTGGTAAAGATGGGGCTGAAGATGAGCACAAAGCAGTAAATAAAAGTGATACACGTGATGGATCAATTGTCAAAAGTGGGAAAGAAATTCCGGACACGCCAAGTGAGGCAACTGGTGACCTTAACGGTGAAGGGGATGAGGAAGACAGAACGAAGCCATACATGGTGACAGCATTATGAACATGTCAATAGATTTATATTGATATCAACCTAGTCTATTGTATAGGGGGATATTGGTGTACAGACTGTATGAACTGCAATGGGATTATGTTATCATTTTGTAATATTTCGGTGTAGGATTACATATCATACCATCGCTTTCACGAAATAACATTAAGTAATATTAATACTATTTGGCAGAAGAATATTTGTCGGTCAGTTTAGGGAGAGATTTTGAAAGTAAAATTATCAGTTTTATGCAAATCTGATTTCTGGCACTCCCGAAATTCTTGATATGCGATATTTATTATTTTGTGCGTTCGTTGGCAATAATAACCATCAGTAACAGTTGTTATATCTATGAGTCTGAAAGTTAATGTGATTACAGAAATGTTATGAGAGCACTAACTATATGAACACAAATATCAGTGGTTTTGTATTTTTAAACTTATACAAATTAAAAAGGCATTTCGTAAATACACGTTACTGTTGTTTGTTTATCAGTTTACAACATAAATATCGTCTCCTCTTCGTATGTCCAAAATATAATAATTTACGAAAATATTATCTTAAACCATAGATTTGCCATCGGCCCTAAAAACAAAATATCATAACACAGCGGGAAAAACTGTTCAAAATGTTAGTATTTTTTCATTCCATGCATTTTTTATTGCGATCGAGAACTTAATAATGTTAAGAATACTTTGATACTGAATAGTCTACTTCTCGATTGACTGTGTATTTGCTCTTCACGATGATTTGCATATGATTTGTTTCATAGTTTATGTTGTGTCCCATGGCTATGAATGTCGTAACATTTAATGTTGTTTCAATGGTATGTTCGTTTGGTATTTGTGCTTACGATTTTTATACAGTTTTTTGTGGTGATAAAAATTTAATTTGCTTGCATTTTGTGTGTATGTCTTAGCCTTTTTGCTTATTGAATTTTCTATAGGTTATATGTTCAGCTCGTCTGGTGCAGATCAAATAGCCTTTCAGCTTATTGAATTTTCTATAGGTTATATGTTCAGCTCGTCTGGTGCAGATCAAATAGCCTTTCAGCTTATTGAATTTTCTATAGGTTATATGTTCAGCTCGTCTGGTGCAGATCAAATAGCCTTTTTGCTTATTGAATTTTCTATAGGTTATATGTTCAGCTCGTCTGGTGCAGATCAAATGAGTTTAATTGTACATGCCACTTAATACATTTTTACTTAATTCTGTTTAACGGAGGTGGGAGAAAAAGCATCTACCATAGCCGTTCGTGTAAGATAGGTTCATCCCGACCCTCGCTTAGGGTGTTTTGCGGAACACCCTATGCGAGGGTCGGAATAAACCTATCTTTCACTCTCGGCCATGGAAGATACTTATAGTCTCTAATGCATAGTTGTTAGGGCTTTTGCCTCGTGCCTCTAAACAGGTTTCTATTTTTTGGAATTCGTTATTACTGGTATCTGTCCTTGTAGTTTTAATTATATTAGTGATGACATGACAATGCTCGCTATATTAGTGTAAACAAAATGCCTTTTCTGTTGTTTTTTCCGTTTTAATCATGATAAGCATTTGCACTGAGCTGTTGTTGACAGAAAAAACATAATAATTATTTCGATACGTTTTCTTTTATTATAAACGAATTTCCTAACCCTTAAGCTGCTGATGGCGATTTTAAAGGCTTTGCAAACAGCTTGGAACCAGACCAGACGCCGAGTCGGCGCCTGGTCAGGTTCCAAGCTGTTTGCCACTCAGTCAATATATCCCCAAAGTTTTAAGTAAATTGAAAGAAATTTAGAATAAACCAGACGACATTTTTGAGCAGAAGACAATTTACCCAGCATGCAAAGGGCTAAGATATTTCCTTTTATCCGTTCTTATGTATTATTTGGCCTTTCTGCCAAAGCCTGTTTGATACGTCTTAATATTCATGCCTTGGCAGAGGTTGCATTTGCTATAAGCATGTTAGTATGTTGTTATGCAAACAAAGAGTAATTTTGATTATCCCAGTATAACATTTTTATACCCAATGCCAAAACAGATAAAAAAGTCAAGCAATATTTTGGCTCTTTTCTAACTGGGGAATTCATGGCCACGTAGCCATTAATTGAATACCCCATTTTTAAAGGCTAATATCCATAATTGTAGACCGATCATTTTCGCTTCTTTTTATCATTATTTAATCACAGTTGCTAGATAATCTTTGATTTATTGGTAAGTATATGATACAGTACTGGGCCGATTTTTCAAAACTTGTTGAAGTTAGAAACGTTCTAAACGTCATCGTTGTTAAACTGCAAATCGTTACTGCGCTGTAAATCTAAGGGACATACATAATGATCTGAAATTTGTCCTACAAGATTTGCCGTTCTTGCTTAATTATAGCAATATCAGCTCATCATAAAAAACGTCATGTTTAAAATTTAACAACGATGTCGTTAATGACGTTTTGGGCATATTAATAAAAGTGGTATTCACACGTGTTGTAATATATTTTTAAATTTTTGTCTTTAAATCTGAATATTTTGGGCATATCAATAAATAGTGGTATTCAGTTAATCAATTTTTAATTGCTGTTGTAACATGATCTTTGTGTGAATAATAAACTTTAATCAATTTTATAGTATTGTTTGTTCCGTATGTTAGTACACATTTCAGTGTCTTTTTCACTTTCAAGGGAAAGGTGGCGGGGTCCTTTGATAGGGGAAAATGATAGGGAAAAAACTAACATTATTCACATTATGTTCAACTTATTTTGAAACCTTGTATTCAACACACCTATCGACATTTTCATAAATAACAGTATATTCCTTTTTTCTAAAGGGAACTTTTTTGCCCTGGTAGTGGGGAAATACATGCTTTTAAAGGAATTTCGGACCCAAAAAGGGCAAAAAAATCACTGCATGTGTATGCCCGATAACTCATAAACTTGGTATGATATGAATTATATATATTCTATTAGTGCATTTTATTTTTCCGACAAAAACAACTACAAATGTTAAAAATAGTTCTAGTAAAGGAATGTTTTTGGGCTCTGTTTTTAGTCGGATTGACTGAGAATGTGGTATCAGATGTCCGTTCTTTTTTTTCTAAATGAAACTTCCGAAACCATATTTATTATGTTTTCTTTTTATAAGTATTTTAATGTTCCAGACTTCTACTACGCATTGTCTTTTGGGATTAAAGGACTGTAATGTAAATGTTTGTTATCTTTTCCTTCTTAGTTTTTTGGAAACTTGTTCTTATTTTTATCTGCGTATGTGCCGCGTGAGCCGCGTGACAACCCCTTTTCATTTTTAAGAATAAAGTTCGGGATGTCTGCGCACTGTTGTTTCTTATGCGAGTTAATCAAAGTCCGCCCGTGCCGCCCATTGGCTGTAATCTGGCTTGACCCTTATGGCGCACTTTTTTTTGTCGGGCCTAATCTTATATTGCCTTCTAGCGCATGTTATCATTAATCAGATCTCATATCAATGCATATTTATCAGAGAATTTATCACCGGCGAAGCCCTTTTTCTTTAAACACATCCCTAAATTGAAATAAGCCAATAAATAATACGTATGAGCTTTGGCAACCTGCTTTGACTGGGGATGTTTTGCAGGGGATTTACAAACCAAGCATTTCTTAAATTATTAATTTGAGACAAAAAGACTCGCAATGAAAACAGGACCGCCCCGATAGTTTAGTAGTAGAGCGTGTTAGCTGCAGGTGTTGAAGGTCGCGGGTTCAAACTTCGTCCGCATAAAAAAGAAAGACGTTCATCCGTTACTTAGCGCTCGGCAATAAAAGGAAATACCATTCGGATCTCCTCGGCCATTTTCCATCGAAAACAACCTCGGATGTATATGGCACTGCCATAAATTTTCAATTTAGCAGTTAAACTTAACGACTTTAGTCTTGGGTTTCTCAATAATTTATGCAATAATACACTCCTCTGTCAATCAATTTCAACTTAGATAAACAACATGCACGTTAATCGTCACAATTAATTAATGCTGTAATTTAAATTTAAAGTACTTCTACTGATGTATCCGAGTTTTTTTTCGATGGAAAATGACCGAGGTGTTCCAAATGAGATATTACTTGATAAATGGTGTAATCAGTACTGGTTGAACCAAAATGATTACTGCTTTACATCGAGCAAGTTAAAGGACCAAGAGCAAAGTGCAAAGAGCTACGGCACAGGGTCTCTTGTTTCTCACTTTGTTTCTATGAGCCCACCAATGTCTGGACTTGACTCTGAAATACTGTCACTTCTTTCTAATGACACTTTTGGCAATAAATTATAATCTAAGTCGTGATGGTGCGGGTTGGCCTTGAAAATAAACAAATAATCTGAAAACAGATACACTGTAGAAAATCTATATGACAAAAAGCATACGACATTAAGTGTTTCGATCGGCAGTAAAATGGTTGGTCGGGTTAAAGAAAAGAAGAGAAAGTCTCATTGTGTTTGCTGATTCTTAATCAATGCAATAGCTTTAAGTTAAGTGACTTGAAATTAAATTCCACTTGAAATTTAGTTTCACTTTTATTAACAACACAATTGATTCAATAATAATTGATTTGACTGACCTGACACACTTTGCCTAAGGCAACGGAAATGCCTGCATCTATTATACGAGTTTACTTTGACTTTTATTAAAAAATGTCAAAATATGAAAACCTGTCAAAATATTGACAGCTGATGTCCGTAATGAATTGAAGTGGTTACGAATAACAAATCGAATATTAAAATCACATGCTTAATATTTTAATATACGCAAATTGAAATATACCGTGGTGGTTTCTTATTATTCTGTAACTTGAGTATGCTTTGCAAAAATAATAATTATCCTCGGATTGGTTATAACTAAACCTATACTTTTTGAATTATATAAAGTAATTAAAGATAAGCTGTCTGCACTGAGTAAATGCTTGACTGGCATTATTTATAGTTATTTTTATTTGGATTATTCATAAGCTCAAAATAATTTTCTTTCAAATTGAATTTTGACAATGAAAACGTCATAATATTGGTATAATTTATTGACCGACGGGTTTAACAGTTTATGTAAGGCCAAAAAAAAAAAATTGTTTGTTTAGGGTAACCTTCCCAAAATATTTAGGTAGGGTAGGTAGGTTTTTTTTTTAATTTTTTAGAAAAAAAAACACAAAATCTGTCGTAAGTTCAGAGTGTTTTCTTGCACACCAGGCAGTCTTTCCTACATTACTGTCATTGCCTGGCTTTGTTTTATCAAATAAACAATAATTCTGATTAAAATCTGAATTTATCCGCCCTTCGTAACTCTCTATTCTCTAACGAATATTTTTTTTTTGCTCAGAAACGGAAAAAAAAAATAGTCAGGGTCGGCGCATTTTTATAGGTAGGGTCGGGTTACCCGAAACAGACATATATTTTGTTAGGCCTAATGTATTGAATAAGACTCAACGTCAAATTGAATGGGTACCGGCAAATTGGATTTAATACATAAACAAAACAAACACTTTTCGGATACTTATCTTTTCACGTAGTTTTTAGTATAAAGAAAAAGTGTTTAAAAAAAAGAAATATGTTTCTACGAGACGGGAAACTTTTGTTAAGTGAAATTTAACAACAAGAAAAGAAAAAGTGTTATATATAACAACGAAATATAGAACTTTTGTTTAGAAAAGTTTCACAGAAAGTGTTGGACAGGTGGGAAATGTGATTATTTTGTTGGTGAAAACGAGAAAAACTATATAACAAATAACGGACAAACAAGTGTTTGAAAAAGGGGTAATTGTTGTTAAGAAAAGTGGATAATGTCTAAACAAACGGGAAAGTAGTGATAAGGAATAAGTCAAGGTTTTGATAATAAAAGCAAAGCTAATTTTAACAAAATTGGAAACGTTCTATGAAGACCAGTGGTAATTCAATGATAAGTAGCTTTTAAAAAATGAAAATAATTGTTACCAAAATACGAATATTGTTTTAAGGAAAAGTGGAAAAAAATATTAAAACTGAAATAATGATGGTAACAACTGTATTTTCAACAAAAATAATATACGGATTATAAAATGACTTTAATAATGGTTAGCCAGGTATAAATAATTGTAACGAAAAGTGGAAAATAGCTTTAAAGAAAAGTGGATTAAAGAAAAGTGGAAAATAGCTTTAAAGAAAAGTGGAAGATAGCTTTAAAGAAAAGTGGAAAATAGCTTTAAAGAAAAGTGGAAAAAGTATTAAAAAATATTCGTTTTTGACATTAACTGGATTTTGGTACTATTGATATTTTCAACAAATACATGTGAATCATAAAGTGACACTCATTATGCCTAGTAAGTATTATTGTTGTTTCTTGTATAAATTTCATTATTAGCATATGTAAATTATTCATGGCTATTTTTTCCGTAGTCTACGCAAGATTTTACCAAACAATTGTGTCTTCTTTATAATTTTATTCATGAGGCGATTTATACATTCAAAATATCCAGTCGGACTCTTCTACCATACTTATCTTAAATAGGAATGTTTGGTATGATAATCCTCTGCTGTGCATCTACTGCTAACGACACTGGTGTCACAGTAGTTGCCAATTTCCTGTGTATTCGTTTATTGGTTCAGGGCCATTTAGGGTCCATTTATACGCGAAAGGTATAACTTTTACTATTTATTCTTTTATTTCAGGAATAAAAGCAAAGAAGCTTGCAACTGCCGCCTCCATTCTCGTCATATGTTACATCCTCATATTCGCTGTTACTGGCGGTAAGTTGAAGCAATGATGTTAGCAACTGTGGTCTCGTCATGTGTTACATCCTCATATTCGCTGTTACTGGCGGTAAGTTGAAGCAATGATGTTAGCAACTGTGGTCTCGTCATGTGTTACATTTTCATATTCGCTGTTACTGGCGGTAAGTTGAAGCAATGATGTTAGCAACTGTGGTCTCGTCATGTGTTACATCCTCATATTCGCTGTTACTGGCGGTAAGTTGAAGCAATGATGTTAGCAACTGTGGTCTCGTCATGTGTTACATTTTCATATTCGCTGTTACTGGCGGTAAGTTGAAGCAAGGATGTTAGCAACTGTGGTCTCGTCATGTGTTACATTTTCATATTCGCTGTTACTGGCGGTAAGTTGAAGCAATGATGTTAGCAACTGTGGTCTCGTCATGTGTTACATTTTCATATTCGCTGTTATTGGCGGTAAGTTGAAGCAATGACGTTAGCAACTGTGGTCTCGTCATGCGTTACATTTTCATATTCGCTGTTACTGGCGGTAAGTTGAAGCAATGATGTTAGCAACTGTGGTCTCGTCATGCGTTACATTTTCATATTCGCTGTTACTGGCGGTAAGTTGAAGCAATGATGTTAGCAACTGTGGTCTCGTCATGTGTTACATCCTCATATTCGCTGTTACTGGCGGTAAGTTGAAGCAATGATGTTAGCAACTGTGGTCTCGTCATGTGTTACATTTTCATATTCGCTGTTACTGGCGGTAAGTTGACGCAATGATGTTAGCAACTGTGGTCTCGTCATGTGTTACATCCTCATATTCGCTGTTACTGGCGGTAAGTTGAAGCAATGATGTTAGCAACTGTGGTCTCGTCATGTGTTACATTTTCATATTCGCTGTTACTGGCGGTAAGTTGAAGCAAGGATGTTAGCAACTGTGGTCTCGTCATGTGTTACATTTTCATATTCGCTGTTACTGGCGGTAAGTTGACGCAATGATGTTAGCAACTGTGGTCTCGTCATGTGTTACATTTTCATATTCGCTGTTACTGGCGGTAAGTTGAAGCAATGATGTTAGCAACTGTGGTCTCGTCATGTGTTACATCCTCATATTCGCTGTTACTGGCGGTAAGTTGAAGCAAGGATGTTAGCAACTGTGGTCTCGTCATGTGTTACATTTTCATATTCGCCATAACTATGGTTAACTTAAATCAAAGAAGTTAACAACCAGGGTCATTATATGTTACCTCCTCACATTCGCTGTTACTGACGGTAATCTTAAGCAATGTGTCTGTTTTTTAAATTTTCATTTCATTTCACATTTCATTTTTTTCACGCTTCACATTCCCTTATCCGACGTAACTGAGTGCACGTCATAGGCTGTAATGTAATCGTATCACTCTTTATGTCATACTAATATCATAGTGTTTGTTTTTTGTGTAACTTTACATTTGCATCAGCATACTTGAACAGCATTTCAAAAATAGTAGAAAGAAATGATAGTTACGAATGTTTTCCACTGTTTGCAATGGAAATACTATTGTCAACTATATGTAAAAATCGTTCGTTTCTCTGGTTTGGCAGGAATATTAAGCACACTGATAACTCTTGATTACGTTGTTTCAGATACAACAGAACGCTTTTCTCTATCGAGTTTTGCGACAGTGGATGATGCTGAGGGCATTCCTGACCATCATCAACAGCAAGTCCAGCAAGAACATACCCATAATGTTACCCCAGGCTTCTACGCTCTACCTACGATTGCCGCCAATTCAACTCGGGACAAATATAACATAACATGTGAGTACAGTTTTCTATTTAAGTGACGAATTTATTAGTCAAAAGTTAATTGAACTCAAACGAACTAAGGACCCAAATGATACAATTGCAAGAAAAAAAGGAAATTGTTAAAAAAAAAAACGAACATAAAATTGATATCGTTGTGTATTGAATCTTAAGTATTGATGTATTGATGTATCTTATCAAATACAACGCATAAATTTCGAAGTTTTTGCGTATTTTCCAATTCGTAAATTTACCGCGTCTGTCAACCGCGTAAATCCCAGATAATTTAAATTAGCGTCGATATATGTATCTTATCGGAGCATTCACCGAATGTAACTAAACTTGCACACCCAGCAAATGCAGTATTCAGAATTATATCCTAATTCTCGTCCTTAGATAAATTATGACGTGATCATGTAAATGTCTGTATAGTTGTTTTTTTTTTGCTCTTATGATCTTAACTAGATAACTGGCCAGTACCCGGAAATGATATAATTCAGGACTCTAACATAACGTATAATACGGTCATAAATTACTCATTATAACCAGTATTCGATTCAGTATTTTATAACAATAATTGATTATTATTACCTTTCCACCTTTACATATGTATAACTAACTACAATACTTAGCTTGTAAAATCCGTTAAAGGAAAAAAAAACTTGAGAGATTGGAAGAATATGTACGTGTGAGTGGATGCGTGTGTGTTTGTGTGCGTTTATGTGTAGGCGTGCGTGTGTGTGGGTGGGGTGGGTGGGGGGTGGACGATATAAATAAATAAAAAACATAGAATAGTTAGTATGCTATTACTGCCTTAATGTATGTGTATTGTTTTGTACTCTTTGTAAAAAAATAAATGAGAAAAAAAATCATTTTGTCTACTTGAATTTATTCATTAAAACTATCATTTTTTCAGGTACATTTAAACACGACTGTTGGCAGTGGTTTTCCGACACAAAAGAGGAAAATTTGAAAAAGATTTCCAAGTACCCACGTGCTCATTTATTGGATTATCCGGAACTGGGTACTCCGCAGAAGAATATGACATCATTTCCTGTAATAGTGACGTCATCAAGCAAGAAATTCTTCGGAAGCCTGCAAGGGTTATTGAAAAGCGTTTACGAGTTTGTTGTGCCGAAATACAAAGACGTGAAAGTGTTGCTTTTTGATATGGGGTTAACCACTGAACAGGTGGCACAGGTTAGTAAATAATTAAATGTTTCACAAATATTCGATACCTAATCTATAAGCCTCAATGCTTATCAGAGCGTACGCGATAAATACTGTTAGTTAAATAATGAATTATGCGATTTGGTTTACAAGGATAAGCAAATTACCTAAACATTTGATTATAAACAGAACAGAAGTTTATTTCGACTTTTGCAACAAAGCAATTCGTCTAACAAATATATACACATACAAGTAACAAACTATTCATAACGGAATGCCGTAAGGGCCATCGCCTGTGAATGTGTTGATCTGAAACGCGATACTCGAAATATACAATGTAGCAATAGTGTTTGTATATTCAGGAACATAAAGATATGTACCAATCATGCTTGCATATATTTTCAGGTTCGCAAACACTGTGGTATTTGTTCCGTGAGGCAGTTTAATTTCCATCTCTACCCTCATCACGTGGCTAGCATGAAAGTATATGCATGGAAGCCAATGATAATAAAGGTATAATCAATTTGAATTTTTAGTCTGAATGCATGTCAACAATCGTATATGAAGTACAATGCATATACTTTAATACTTAAAGCTGCACTGTTACAGATTGGCATTTTTTACAATTTATTTTATTTTTCTCTCTCAGAATCAGCTGATTTTGGCATCAGTTCCCTCCATTTAGTTATACAAAGATTCTCACAATAGAACAGATGTCAATTGTTTGAAAACGAAAAAACATTTCATTTTTCTTAAACCGTTAGTAACGTTTTTACCCATCAAAAATCAACTTTCGAACGTATATAGGAAAAACTGCTATCTGATCTTCTGTCAGAAGACTTTTATTACTAATATTTAGATAATTATGCAAAATAATGGCTCATTTCTAAGACAAACAATTGAATCAAAATATGGTCAAAACGGTTAATCTGTGAGAGTGCAGCTTTAATATACACTTACCAACTGTGTACCTGCATTTTAATGTATTGTTTGCAGAACAGTCACAAATATTGGCTTAATCGTCACATTAACGCCATACATATCATATATAAGCTCGTCTCAATAATTAACTTACTTTACTTCAGGAGGCCCTGAGAGAGTTTAACTGGATTTGAGGCCCTGAGAGAGTTTAACTGGATTTGACTTCATTTCATGAGGCCCTGAGAGAGTTAAACTGGATTTGACTTCATTTCTTGAGGCCCTGAGAGAGTTTAACTAGGTTTGACTTTCTTTCATGAGGCCCTGAGAGAGTTTATCTAGGTTTACTTTCTTTCATGAGGCCCTGAGAGAGTTTATCTAGGTTTACTTTCTTTCATGAGGCCCTGAGAGAGTTTAGCTAGGTTTGACTTTATTTCTTAAGGCAATGACAGAGTTTAACTGGGTTTGACTTTATTTCAGGAGACCATGAGATAGTTTTATTGGATTTGACTTTATTTCAGAAGGCCACGTGAGAGCGTAACTGGGTTTGACATTAGTACAAGGGCCTTTGAGAGAGTTTCATTGGATTATACTTTATTTCAGGAGGCCCTGAGAGAGTTTAACTGGGTTTGGTGGATGGACAGCTCAGCAAGAATAATTACTTCGGACCTCGACCGTGCTCTCCAATACAGCATTGAAAACTCCATGTTATTCTTCACCTATGATCAGACATCAAACATTGCCAAACATACAGACATACGTACCATGCTTCACTTGAGAGAAGACCGGTGTAAATATCGATATTTCGGCGAAATCGAGGCTGGTTTTGTACTCTACCATTTTGATGACGTCACCAAAACTGTTGTAGATTCCTGGAGCGCATGCGCACTCACTGAAAGATGTATTTCACCTTCACGAGTTAAAATTATGTGTAATCCGAATGTGCAAAAAGATGGCGCTTGCCATCGGTTTGACCAATCAGCTTTGAGTATTATCTTGAGAAGAATATTTCACCAATGTAACGATTACCCACTTGTAAAGACACCTTTAAGGATACATGAGATTCGGCGTGGAGAAAAAATAGATTTCTTTCCAAACTAGATAATAAAAAGTTCTTTGAAATATTTATAAAATAAAAAAGTGCTTAATTTCAATATCTTCGCTAAGTTTTGGCTAAATGTGTCGTTCTTGTTTGACGTTGTGAACAATCTCTTTATAAACGATACAAATAATTATAAAGTAACACACTTGAAGGATAAATGGTCTAGTTGGAAGATACTTGACTGACAATCCAGGGGCCGCAGGCTCGATCTCCCTCAACACACACACGCATCGTAGCAATAACAAAAGTAACTATCTTCAGAAAAGGCCATTTAACGAAGGAACTGTGTGCATATTATAGAACAAGAATTGCTTGATCCAGGTTTACATTCTGTCTCACAACCTAAGAGGACTAAACATATCACTTGTTTACCCCCGAAGTGTATTTGGGAATTTCATTAGAATAAAGCCATGCGCCTGTCAAAAATACCTGTCCCAAATATAACGGAAATACTTAGTTAAATCTCAATCTCAGTCTCAACTCATTAAAGCATATAGCACCAAACGTTATTAAAATCATATATAAATATATATATAATTATGTTTTTACAACTTTTAAAAGCGCATTTTACCATAAAATATGTTGAATGCTGCATTTGATCAATACTCCTAGGAAAAATATTCTACAACCAACAATGTATTTGAGTACAATTCACTGCTAATTATAATTGAACAATATTCAAGTATATGTTTTGCTCTAGAATTGCTTTTCATTGAAATATTGATAACATCTTTTATTAAAGCTGCAATCTCAGAGATTTACCGTGTTTACAGCTTTTTATATTTTTTTGTCTGGGAATGAGCAAATTTTTGAGTAAATACCTGATATTCTAGCACACCGGATAGGCATTTCCGGTGACGTCAGCCGTGCTGGAAAATCCCATCTGGCATCCCCCCATGCCAGATGAGTCACGCGCTGTGACGTAATACTTTTTATTTCTTTTATTATATACTTTAAGTAACCATAATTATGAGATTTCAATAGATGAGTTTCATAAACATTAACTTTGCAAAAATATATCTTCACAACAAATCGAAATAACCCTTCAAAGACTTGATTTCGAAGGAACTTATTGACGTTGACAGTGAATAAAAAATACTGCGCGTCATGACGTCAGTAAACATTATCGCACGCGCTTTTTGGTGAAATGTACAAAAATGATCTTTTTTATGCAGTTTCTTCACCAAAAAAATTAATTTAGGTATGAGAGAAAAAATATATATCATGTGTGTCCGTTCCGGATAGAAAAATCCGACCCTCGGGCACGCTGCGTAGCCGGTAACTCGGCAAGCCTCGTTACCAGGCAACGCAGGTGCCCTCGGGTCGGATTTTTCTATCCGGAACGGGAACACATGACAGATATTATTAGTATTGTATAGTATTGTTTACAGAAAATAGAGATGGGGCTTCATACAAGCCAATAGCTTTCTCCTCAATTCTATATATTATATGTGTATGTTTTAAATCGTTATTTTTTATAAAATAAATACTGTTTAAACCAAACTTTATATTGTACAACACGCAAGGTATTATGACGTAATTGTTTATTTTATTTATGCGCTCCAATTGGATAGTCGCGACGTCATTTAACTAATGATATACGATATTACAAAATTAGCTATTCTTATGTACACATGTATTTTGTCGCTTACACTTCTTTAAAAACAAATACTCAATTTCAGAATATACTGCTTGTGTTTAATCACAATAAATATATCTCTTAAAATGTAAATATAAGTATTGATTGCAGTTTTTCTTACGTTTTTGCTGTATGAACGCAGTAGGGCAAGCGAGCAAATGACAAAGAAGCGCTTATATCGGTAGGCAATCGAACGATGCAATGATGGCCCAACACCTTCCAGCAAGCCAGAAAAACAAATGATAAATTTGGCAAGACTTTGACCTTCTTAAATTGTTAAAGAATTCAACCTTAAATAATATTATTTCATTTTATTTACATTTGTTTTTGTATTCGACAAGTTTAAGAATTAATGAATTACCAAGAGTTAATTCATGATATTGACAAGTTATTGAGACATATACAATGTATATGTATCATTGTTCCTGTAGCTTTCATTGTATTTCATGCATAATGGATTGAATAGTTCATTCGATTACTGCTATGTTTCTTGTAACACGATTCCTCATATAATGGTCGGGTAAACTAAATAAATTCAAACATAAAGAAATGGATTTATTCTATATTCCAGCGATATCATCGTTCTGAAACCCTTTAATACATAATTCAGGTAATCGGCTTACGCGTGTGCGAAATGCAAATTTGCTGTCGTAATGTGAGATGCTAATCAAAATTGTTTGAAGTATATATCTTTTTGTAAAGCTATCACCCCGCGAAACACGAATATTATTGAGTGTAATTGAGGCACTGTTAGAAACCATTTTATGCGTATAAAAGTACAGTGCATGTATTAACATTCGGCTTATCCTTTGTAAAGATAACACTTTACGCTCTTATTGTATTACTCGCAATTCATGAACTTTGCTCGCGTGCCCTTCTGCGTTCATACAGCATAAACGAAAGAAAAAATATGATCAGTCCTTTAATGAACACTAAGTATAGCAGTCACACTATTAAGCATGAACCTTTGTAAATACTAATCGAAAGACACTCAAAATGAAAATCTCTATACACGACAATACATGAACAGTTCTGTTAAATAAACATGTTTAAGCAACGACATTTGAATTGTAATTGACAACAGGGACTAACTTGGGGTTAGCCCTAGGAACGGTCAGCTACAACAGTAGTTCACTTGGAGATATCACTTGGAACGGTCAGCTACAACAGAAGTTCACTTGGATATATCACTTGGAACGGTCAGTGACAACTGTAGTTTACTTGGATATATCACTTGGAACGGTCAGTGACAACAGTAGTTCACTTGGAGATATCACTTGGAACAGTCAGTGACAACTGTAGTTTACTTGGATATATCACTTGGAACGGTCAGTGACAACAGTAGTTCACTTGGAGATTTCACTTGGAACGGTCAGTGACAACTGTAGTTTACTTGGATATATCACTTGGAACGGTCAGTAACAACAGTAGTTCACTTTGAGATATCACTTGGAACGGTCAGTGAAAACTGTAGTTTACTTGGATATATCACTTGGAACGGTCAGTGACAACAGTAGTTCACTTGGAGATAACACTTGGAACGGTCAGTGACAACAGTAGTTCACTTGGAGATATCACTTGGAACGGTAAGTGACAACAGGGGTTCACTTGGGGCTATCCCTAGGAGGCTATCTCTAGTAACGGTCAGCGACAACAGGTGCTCACTTAGGGTTATCCCTAGGAACGGTCAGCGACAAAGGGGGTTCACTTAGGGCTATCCCTAGTAACGGTCAGGGACAGCAGGGGCTCACTTAGGGCTATCACTAGTAACGTTCAGGGACAACAGGGGCTCACTTAGGGCTATCCCTAGTAACGGTCAGTGACAACAGGGGTGCACTTAGGGATATCCCTAGTAACGGTCAGGGACAACAGGGGCTCACTTAGGGCTATCCCTAGTAACGGTCAGGAACAAAAGGGATCCACATAGGGCTATCCCTAGTAACGGTCAGTTACAACAGGTGCTCACTTAAGGCTACCCCCTGGGAACGGTCAGTGACAACAGGGGTTTAATTAGGGCTATCCCTAGTAATTAGGGATACCACCTGGGAACAGTCAGTGACAACAGGGGTTTAATTTGGGCTATCCCTAGTAATTAGGGCTACCACCTGGGAACGGTCAGTGACAACAGGGGTTTGATTAGGGCTATCCCTAGTAATTAGGGATACCACCTGGGAACAGTCAGTGACAACAGGGGTTTAATTAGGGCTATCCCTAGTAATTAGGGATACCACCTGGGAACAGTCAGTGACAACAGGGGTTTAATTAGGGCTATCCCTAGTAATTAGGGCTATCACCTGGGAACAGTCAGTGACAACAGGGGTTTAATTAGGGCTATCCCTAGAAATTAGGGATACCACTTGGGAACAGTCAGTGACAACAGGGGTTTAATTAGGGCTATCCCTAGTTATTAGGGCTACCACCTGGGAACAGTCCGAGACAACAGGGGTTTAATTAGGGCTATCCCTAGTAATTAGGGATACCACCTGGGAACGGTCAGTGACAACAGGGGTTTAATTAGGGCTATCCCTAGTAATTAGGGCTATCACCTGGGAACAGTCAGTGACAACAGGGGTTTAATTAGGGCTATCCCTAGTAATTAGGGATACAACCTGGGAACGGTCAGTGACAACAGGGGTTTTATTAGGGCTATCCGTAGTAATTAGGGCTATCACCTGGGAACGGTCAGTTACAACAGGGGTATAATTAGGGCTATCCCTAGTAATTAGGGCTATCACCTGGGAACAGTCAGTGACAACAGGGGTTTAATTAGGGCTATCCCTAGTAATTAGGGCTATCACCTGGGAACGGTCAGTGACAACAGGGGTTTAATTAGGGCTATCCCTAGTAATTAGGACTATCACCTGGGAACGGTCAGTGACAATAAGGGGTTTAATTAGGGCTATCCCTAGTAATTAGGGATATCACCTGGTAACGGTCAGTTACAACAGGGGTTTAATCAGGGCTATCCCTAGTAATTAGGGATACCACCAGGGAACGGTCAGTGACAACAGGGGTTTAATTAGGGCTATCCATAGTAATTAGGGATACCACCTGGGAACAGTCAGTGACAACAGGGGTTTAATTAGGGCTATCCCTAGTAATAAGGGCTACCACATGGGAACGGTCAATGACAACAGGGGTTTAATTAGGGCTATCCCTAGTAATTAGGGTTACCACCTGGGAACGGTCAGTGACAACAGGGGTTTAATTTGGGCTATCCCTAGTAATTAGGGCTATCACCTGGGAACAGTCAGTGACAACAGGGGTTTAATTAGGGCTATCCCTAGTAATTAGGGATACCACCTGGGAACAGTCAGTGACAACAGGGGTTTAATTAGGGCTATCCCTAGTAATTAGGGATATCACCTGGGAACAGTCAGTTACAACAGGGGTTTAATTAGGGTTATCCCTAGTAATTAGGGCTACCACATGGGAACGGTCAATGACAACAGGGGTTTAATTAGGGCTATCCCTAGTAATTAGGGTTACCACCTGGGAACGGTCAGTGACAACAGGGGTTTAATTTGGGCTATCCCTAGTAATTAGGGCTATCACCTAGGAACAGTCAGTGATAACAGGGGTTTAATTAGGGCTATCCCTAGTAATTAGGGCTACCACCTGGGAACGGTCAGTGACAACAGGGGTTTAATTAGGGCTATCCCTAGTAATAAGGGATATCACCTGGGAACAGTCAGTTACAACAGGGGTTTAATTAGGGCTATCCCTAGTAATTAGGGCTACCACCTGGGAACAGTCAGTGACAACAGCGGTTTAATTAGGGCTATCCCTAGTAATTAGGGATACCACCTGGGAACAGTCAGTGACAACAGGGGTTTAATTTGGGCTATCCCTAGTAATTAGGGCTACCACCTGGGAACGGTCAGTGACAACAGGGGTTTAATTAGGGATATCCCTAGTTATTAGGGATATCACCTGGGAACGGTCAGTGACAACAGGGGTTTAATTAGGGCTATCCCTAGTAATTAGGGATACCACCTGGGAACGGTCAGTGACAACAGGGGTTTAATTAGGGCTATCCCTAGTAATTAGGGATACCACCTGGGAACAGTCAGTGACAACAGGGGTTTAATTAGGGCTATCCCTAGTAATTAGGGATACCACCTGGGAACAGTCAGTTACAACAGGGGTTTAATTAGGGTTATCCCTAGTAATTAGGGCTACCACATGGGAACGGTCAATGACAACAGGGGTTTAATTAGGGCTATCCCTAGTAATTAGGGTTACCACCTGGGAACGGTCAGTGACAACAGGGGTTTAATTTGGGCTATCCCTAGTAATTAGGGCTATCACCTGGGAACAGTCAGTGATAACAGGGGTTTAATTAGGGCTATCCCTAGTAATTAGGGCTACCACCTGGGAACGGTCAGTGACAACAGGGGTTTAATTAGGGCTATCCCTAGTAATTAGGGATATCACCTGGGAACAGTCAGTTACAACAGGGGTTAAATTAGGGCTATCCCTAGTAATTAGGGCTACCACCTGGGAACAGTCAGTGACAACAGCGGTTTAATTAGGGCTATCCCTAGTAATTAGGGATACCACCTGGGAACAGTCAGTGACAACAGGGGTTTAATTTGGGCTATCCCTAGTTATTAGGGATATCACCTGGGAACGGTCAGTGACAACAGGGGTTTAATTAGGGCTATCCCTAGTAATTAGGGATACCACCTGGGAACGGTCAGTGACAACAGGGGTTTAATTAGGGCTATCCCTAGTAATTAGGGATACCACCTGGGAACAGTCAGTTACAACAAGGGGCTAACTTAAGTTAAGCTATTAGTAAAATTTTATTAAAGCGTAAACGTCTGAAAATTTTTTAACACATTATTTTTGCAAGTATGATTTTACAATGTTGTTCAAGGTCTCGAGTCCGTGTAAGTCAGTGTATTGTCATGTACATGTGTGATGCACATACACTTTTTTATTTTTTATTTTTCAAGGTATCTAAATGGCCAATGAAAGTGTCCGCGAGGGAGATAATAAGAAGTGTCCTTGTAAGTCAGTGTATTGTCATGTACATGTGTGATGCACATACACTTTTTTATTTCTTATTTTTCAAGGTATCTGAATGGCCAATGAAAGTGTCCGCGAGGGAGATAATAAGAAGAGTCCTTGTAAGTCAGTGTATTGTCATGTACATGTGTGATGCACATACACTTTTTTATTTTTTATTTTTCAATGTATCTGAATGGCCAATGAAAGTGTCCGCGAGGGATATAATAAGAAGAGTCCTTGTAAGTCAGTGTATTGTCTTGTACATGTGTGATGCACATACACTTTTTTTTATTTTTTATTTTTCAAGGTATCTGAATGGCCAATGAAAGTGTCCGCGAGGGAGATAATAAGAAGAGTCCTTGTAAGTCAGTGTATTGTCATGTACATGTGTGATGCACATACACTTTTTTATTTTTTTATTTTTCAAGGTATCTGAATGGCCAATGAAAGTGTCCGCGAGGGAGATAATAAGAAGAGTCCTTGTAAGTCAGTGTATTGCCATGTACATGTGTGATGCACATACACTTTTTTATTTTTTATTTTTCAAGGTATTCGATTTTCCCATGGCTCGGGTATTATATATGTATTTATATATACATATCATCATAGTCTTGTTGAATGTTATTTGTATATTTCATGATATATGTATATGTTTATTGACAATTGACAGTTGTTAAAATGGTATATCTGTGAAAGTGCAGCTTTAAGTGTCCGGAACCACAGCTGCACCCACTCTCAAACATAACATCACTTGCACTGCCATGGTAACAGAAAAGTTACCAAACTGAAAAAATAGATATGCATGAGACAATATTCAAGAATAATACTCGCAACAAATATTACATGTATGATTAAATACATCGGTAAAAAAAATTGAAAATTTGACAATTTGTAAGAAGTTTATCCTATCGCGTCTGAGCATCGAATGCCCAATTCAATACTTTAGATGCACGAGGAAAACTACTAGTTTACGCACGAGTAACCAAATCTATACCAAATGGTACTCTTATAATCCTATACCGCAACTTTAATAATAAAGTATTTATGTTTGTCATGGAATGTAATGCAACAGCTTACATAAGTTGAGATAGTATCATGTTGCTACTTAGCTATTAGCGACTATCCAATTAGTACGGAATATATAATTTCATCACACGGAAAACACATTCAGTCTTGGTTCAGAACTTAAAGAGCTTGATGGGTCGCAAATTTATGAAATGAGCTTGTTATTCATTAAATTCTTTGAAGGAAAATGAGGATTAATACACTTATTGTACGTGTTTATATACACCTGTTTCATCTCTATAGTTCGACTTTAGGACAAGTGTTTGAAAGAAATGAAGATGGTCGGATAGGATTTAACGGTGAAATTGTGATCCGGAGTCCGAAAGTTTGGATAAAAGGAGTTAGTTTTGACGGGTGCGTCGATGAATGTAAACTGCGATTATCGTGCACGGCCGTTAATTACCACAGATTTAACAGCCTATGCGAACTGAACTTGGAACCAAATCCCTTATTGGTTTCGACTAAAGGAAGAGGTCTATTGTACTGGATCAAACCAAAGAAAGAGGTAAATATTCTATGAAATGCCGTTAGGGCCACCCCCTGTGAATGTGTTGGTTTGAAACGCGATGATCGATGGTACGATAATGAAAACGCGACAGTACGATGATGATGGTAAAGCTAAATGCACCGAAACTACAGTGAAGTGAATGCACCGAAACTAGAGTGAAGTGAATTTACCAAACAACAGTAAAGTGAATATACCAATACTACAATCAAGTGAATGCATTAAAACTACAGTGAAATGAATGCACCAAAACTACAGTCAAGTGAATGCACCAAAGACTACAGTGAAGTGCGTGCACCACAATTACAGTGAGGTGAGTGCACAAAACACACAGAAGTGAATGCACCATATATACAGTGAAGTGAATGCGCCAAAACTACAGTAAAGTGAATGCACCATACCAACAGGGAAGAGAATTCACTGAAACTACAGTGAAGTGAATGCAAAAAAAAACTACAATGAAGTGAATGCACTAAAACTACAGTGAAGTGAGTGCACCAAAAACTACAGTGAAGTGAATGCACCAAAACTACAGTGAAGTGAATGCACCAAAACTACAGTGAAGTGAGTCCACCAAAAACTACAGTGAAGTGAGTGCACCAAAAACTACAGTGAAGTGAGTGCACCAAAATTACAGTGAAGTGAGTGCACCAAAAACTACAGTGAAGTGAATGCACCAAAACTACAGTGAAGTGAATACCACTAAACTACAGTGTAGTGAATACACCAAAAACTACAGTGAAGTGAGTGCATCAAAAACTACAGTGAAGTGAATACACCAAAAACTACAGTGAAGTGAATACCACTAAACTACAGTGAATTGAATACACCAAAAACTACAGTGAAGTAAGTGCACCAAAAACTACAGTGAAGTGAATACACCAAAAACTACAGTGAAGTGAATACACCAAAAACTACAGTGAAGTGAATACACCAAAAACTTCAGTGAAGTGAGTGCACCAAAAACTACAGTGAAGTGAATACACCAAAAACTAAAGTGAAGTGAATACACCAAAAACTACAGTGAAGTGAATACACCAAAACTACAGTGAAGTGAATGCACCAAACACTACAGTGAAGTGAAAACACCAAAAACTACAGTGAAGTGAACGCACCAAAACTACAGTGAAGTGAATACACCAAAAACTACAGTGAGGTGAACGCACCGAAACTACAGTGAAGTTAATGCAAAAAAACTACAGTGAAGTTAGTGCACTATAACTATGTAGTGAAGTGAATGCACAAAAACTACAGTGAAGTGAGTGCACCAAAACTACAGTGAAGTGAATGCACCAAAACCACAGTGAGGTGAATGCACAAAAACTACAGTGAAGTGAGTGCACCAAAACTACAGTGAAGTTAATGCACCAAAAACTACAGTGAAGTGAGTGCACCAAAACTACAGTGAAGTGAATGCACCAAAAACTACAGTGAAGTGAGTGCACCAAAACTACAGTGAGGTGAATACCACTAAACTACAGTGAAATGAGTGCACCAAAAACTACAGTGAAGTGAATACACCAAAAACTACAGTGAAGTGAGTGCACCAAAATTACAGTGAGGTGAGTGCACAAAACATACAGTGAAGTGAATGCACCAAAACAACAGTGAAGTGAACGCACCAAAACTAGAGTGAAGTTAATGCAAAAAAACTACAGTGAAGTGAATGCACTAAAATAACAGTGAAGTGAATGCACCAAAACCACAGTGAAGTGAATGCCCCTAAACTACAGTGAAGTGAATACACCAAAACTTCAGTAAAGTGAATACTACAAAACTACAGTAAAGTAAATGTACCAAAACTATATTGACGTGATTGCACTTAAACTACAGTGAAGTAAATGCATCAAAACTACAGTGAAGTGAATGCACTAAAATTACAGTGAAGTGAATGCACAAAACTACAGTGAAGTGAATGCATAGAAACTACAGTGAAGTGAATGCACCAAAAACACAGTGCAGTGAATGCATCAAAACTACAGTTAAGGGAATGCACCAAACCTACAATGCAGTGAATGCACCAAAGCTACAGTGAAGTGAATGCACCAAAACTAGAGTGAAGTGAATGCACCAAAACTAGAGTGAAGTGAATGCACCATAACTACAGTGAAGTGAATGCATAAAAACTAGAGAGAAGTGAAAAAGTGAATGCACAAAACTAGAGTGAAGTGAATGCACCAAAACTACAGTGAAGTGTAAGCACCAAAACTAGAGTGAAGTGAGTGCACCAAAACTACAGTGAAGTGAATGCATAAAAACTACAGTGAAGTGAATGCTCCGAAAATTATAGTGAAGTGAATGCACCGAAACTACGGTGAAGTGAATGCACCAAGACTACAGTGAGATGAATGCACCAAAACTAAAGTGAAGTGAGTGCACCAGAACTTCATAAAAGTGAATGCACCAAAACTAAGGTGAAGTGTATGATCAGAAAATTATAGTGAAGTGAATCCACCATACTACAGTTAAGTGAATGCAACAAGACTACAATGAAGTGAATGTACCAAAACTACAGTTAAGTGAATGTACCAAAACTTCAGTGAAGTGAGTGCACCAAGACTATAGTGAAGTGAATGCACCAAACCTACAGTGAATGCACCAAATCAAAAGTGTAGCAATAAAACTGATGCCAGTGCAACAAAACTAAATTGATCAGTGTTAATAATTTGATTTTAATTATCAAAACAAAATGTATATGGTTTGTGAACAGATAAAAAATTACAAGCGATAGTTTGTGGCCACGTAGCTGTTTACTGAAAATAGCATTAATAAAGCCTGTTTTATTTTTCCCTGTAAACAAATAATATGCTTTGTACTTGTTTAGAACAGTTAAGGCAAGTGAGTTAAACATGATAATGCATTAATATTTATTATCTATTTCTTTGCATAAACCTATATTGTTCGCCTTTAATAATATAAATTACTCACTCTTATAGATTAATAATCATTTAATTTTTTGACCCTCTGGACATTACATGCATTTTTTTCGCAAGAGCAAATCACATTAGGAAGACAACAGCTGGTTTTTATAACACATTGCGAAACTATTTCAGAGACGTGGTAAACGAGTTGTCCATAAAGGATACCAATGCCAAGTAAGTATTAAGACTTTTTAATGCGTAACATAAAAAATAACAATGTGATTTTCTTTGCCAACATATTACTAAAAATATAGTATGCAAATGTTTTCCAAGCAAATCATGCATAATATGATAAAACTATTGTCATGAGAACATTTGTTTAAACTTGTTTAAACACATGCGACATAAGAAGCAGTATAATACAGTGGAAACTCGCTATTTTGAATTCTGTTATGTCGATTTTCAGATTAATAATATATGAATTAATAATGTCTAATATAATTGTAAAACATTTTATGTAGAACCACAGTTTTATTTTATTTTTACATAATGGCGGCCATGCTGGAATTTGGCGGCCATATTGAATGATTCCAGAGTGGGTCCTGAGCTTTTTAAATCATATTAACATGTTCTGCGTATATACCAAGTTTCAAGATTTGAACCAAATATGCACACTTTTTCACAATATGACTGGACTATTTCGGAAGAAGTAACATAATAGCTCTGCACTGATTAAGCAAAAGATATATTTTATATTTTTCTTTCACTCGTGTCTAGGAGGCGATTCTGGCCTTTTGTTTATTTATTTTTCATATTTACATTCCAACATAAGGGAACACTTGAGTATAATATTTTGTACTCGTCATTACATGTGACACGTCCTTATATGTGTAATTAAGTCCCTGTTTGCAAAATGCATAACATCCGTTAATCGGACAACCCGGGTTCGATTCCCGGGCGGACCAGGTCACTTCTGTTGTGATTGGTTATGAAATCCTTTCTACGACCATTCGCACTGTACCACTGCCCCTGGCATGTACAGAAGCTGGCAGTTCCTTGCAGTAGTGAAGGCACCTAGTACTGGTTCACCGCCCAGGATAGGTGTGCGGTGGTTGAACTGTCACTCTGGGACCCTTCAATGTGCTCACGCCGGGACCCGGAGTATAAACTACTAACACCACCCGCATAACATCTTGTAAATAAGAAGGAACAACTCCATGGTGGCAGCGTGAAGATAACATCGATTTTCAAGAGATTGCCCTTCGATCCCTTGGAAAAGTGGAGAGGAACGTGTCAAAGTGGATTTTTACAGCCTTTTTTTCTCTGTTTTTTTTTCGTTTTGGAATTGCCAATCTGCAACAATCCTTTTCTTTTGTCATAAAACATACAAATAGCTCCAACAGCGTTTTTAAAGAGTTTTGATGTTGTTTTCTCAGGAATCAAAGCCAGAAAGATTGCTACCACGGTTGTCGTTATTGTCATGTGTTTCTTCATGTTTTCCAATATGAAAGGTGAGATATTAAAAGTAAATATAAGTTCAAAAAGTATGATATTGTGTTCATCAGTTTATTTTCTCTATTAGGAGATATGCATTTTATATACACATATGATATGTGCTTCAATATTCCGGTGAAGCATAACAAATGAGTACAGCATGTCTCCACGTACGGGGATTAGACTAGCTTATGTACGCTTCATTGACAAGCAAACACAACAACAGGATGAGTCACATTTACGGCAACATAATGAACGTATTTGGAGATGTACTGAAATGATATCAGTACGAATGTTATGCTCAGATCAGTTTTAAGTTATGTATGTATTGAAGTGGCAATGGGCACATAGTGTCGTTCAAGTTAAAGTTCTTTCGTGTCTCTTGTTACCATTTTAAATGCGTCAGAAGCCACAATTGTCGCTTGAAAATGGCGTCGACTTCGAAACGCGCTTTTACTTTAGGATTAAAAAACATGAATGTCTGACATTGTTTGATGCAGGTTTTCCAAACGTTATACCGAACCTCATGATATCACAAACTATATCTAACCGGCTTCTTCGCGCAGTATTAATTAACACTATTTTGTTAAAATACACGCTTCAGTAACTTACGCCTATTATTAGCTAAGTACACGCTGCCTACAGAGACATGTTGTTTATTAATCAATTATTATTGTGTAACTGACTCGATGATCGATGTATATTTAAATTGCACGTGCACTGCTTATAGTTCACATATATTCTATTATTCTCTGTCCATTTGTTGCTTAGAACGATTCGGTACAGATGTCTTGAAGCGTTTTTCACCTTTGTAAAGAAAATAACTTTTGTAAACATTGCAGATGCATTTTCTGTTCCGCCAAACAATGCCGAAAGGGATTACGAAAACAGTAGTTCAAATATCAGTAATCAAATTATACAACTCCAACATCAGCAAAGGCAACAAAAGAAGCAGGAACAGCAACATCAACAACAAAAACAGCGTCAAGTATCGAATGTTACTGCCTTTCTAGCTGATGTGTCGGATTCGGCAAAGGACGAAAATTCGGAAATTCGGAAACATGTATGTATAAAATCAACTAGTAGAAAACAAATCTCAAGCAAATCTCGTTTAACGGGATCGAGCTTATCACCATTTCAACTCTAAGACAACAGGACAAAGTTCATTGCAATTTCTGCATGTATTGCGTATTTTACCGTTGTTTACATCAAAGGGTTTTAATACATATAAAGATATTTTGAACTGAATGAAATACTGCTTGCTTTGTAAAATATAATTTCGATACAAAATTTTTAAGCATGAAATAAGACAGTTCACTGTTTTGGCTTAACATAGTCGGGGCTAAAACATCCCGCCTGTTTCAGGAAATTTCAATCTATTTTGTTTCGACAAAATCTTATGAACATATGGAAAAGCGAAAGAGAAATGATTTAGTTCATACCATTCAAAAAGCTGTGTATATGAATCATTTACACACAAAATATCATATACATATCAAATTTCAGGTAATATTACGCATAATTGTTCCGAATGGTTTGCAAACTCATTGGAAGATAACTTACGAACAATATCCAAGTATCCGCGGGGTAATATATCGGATTTTGTGGAACTTGGCGAACCGCAGAAAAAAATACCGTCATTTCCTGTCATTGTGACGTCAGCTAGTAGAGGTTTCTTCGAAATAATGCAAGGACTGTTGAAAAGCGTGTACGACTTTGTTGTTCCAAAGTATCAAGATGTTCAAGTCATTGTTTATAGCATGGGCTTAACTACTGATCAAGTGGCCAAGGTTCGTGAAGTTCTTTTTATATGGGATCACATTTAAATTTGAATTAAAGTTTAATCAGGATGAGTTCAGTAGCAAAACAAATTCTCAAAATGAACGATCATTTATCGAAAACGATGATTTAAATATAAATGCAATCTGTGTTTGCTGTCTTTTGACGCTGGTTGTCCTCGTACAGTGTGTTTTACCTTGAACCGGGTACCTCCAAGCAAGGTCATCGTAAATTTTTGGCTACCGAACTTGTTCCTGTGATTTTATGTAAAGCGGTTGGATACGAAACAACAACAACTAATCTTAAAAGAACAACAACAAAGAACAAAAAAGAAATCGAAAAGTATTAATGAAGAGTAATAATACGAACGTACACACACCAACAACACACACACAGACAACACTCGCATTTAACATTTCTACCGATAAACGTTGGGACTACCGCCTTGGAACGGTCATTGAAAACAGTTTGAAATACGCCTTTGCATCACTCACGACCCCTAATATCGGCTTGAATTAACTGTAAATAGGAGAAAAAATCATGCATCAATTTATTATCACATTAACAATCCAGTGGAATAAAAAATAAGTAACTTCATTACGGATGAAACGTTAACATAATGTGATATTTACAACAGATTAATCCGATAAAGAGGTATTTGGGATATAAATGTAATAAAAAGAAACAATAAACCATGGAAAATACGGCGAGAAGGCTGACCGATTAGGCTAATAATAGTCACCGCAAGGCTCTTTACTCCAGCTGTCGTGTTTGTGCAAGACAGCGACGCTGTGGAGCCGTATAATACATCATATAAATGTATCAGATGTTCAAAAAGACTTACCATTTTATCGCGGCATTGGTGAAAATATCTATTGTTGATTGCTGATTAACACACACACACACACACACACGCACACACACGCACGCACACACACACACACATTCACTTTTTATTTTGTCACGGTAACATATCGTTACAACAGACATGTAATAACATATACATGTACAGGCAATTGGTAACAAAGATATTGTTGATGCATTGAAAGCATCGATAGGGTACATGCCTAGAAACTTCAGATTATGTTAAGCAATAGTAAAAAAATGCGAAAGTATATTACTTGTATAAATTGCTTATGTATATTTTAGGTAAATAAATACTGCGACATTTGTACAGTGAGACTATTCAATTTCAGTCGTTATCCGCCCCATGTCTCACACCTGAAGAAGTATGCTTGGAAGCCAATCATGATTCAGGTAATCACGTGATTCAGGCTGATACTTTTCAGGGGAGGTTCCAGGAATTGATGTAAGAGGGAGAGTAGTTTAGGGGCGTTATCTTTTGACTTGCGCCCCTTCCTCAGAAACAAAGTGTTGATAGGGGGGTTTGGGTGATCCCCAAATAAATATTTAACGATTTCTAGCCCGTAATGGTGCATTTTGGGCGTATTTCTTTACTCTTTGTCTCCTATATTGAAATGATGGTAAACTTGGGAAATTTTAGGGTGTGGGAGATCGCGCCCCACCCCTCACCCAGGAATCCGTTAGTGTATTTGATTTAAACCAATTTATCTTCGAGTGATATTTCTATGATAATGTATTATTTTACATTTGCCTGTTGCATATTCGCTCTATTATAAATATTCAAATTCGTGTATGGACCTGTTCTATTTAAATAGTCTCTAACTTCAATTGCTATGGTAAACTGTTTATATTAGGCCTAAAATGTGTCTCATGCTCCGACAAGTATGCGGTAAGTCTAGACCAAAGTTCAGACCGTCTGTTGGAAATCAGTACTGTTCCGCAATGTAATGTGTCCCTGAGATCACAGACCGTACCATTAAATAGTAGCTAGTGTGTGTCTTCTGACAAATACAATCCTACGTCGAACGTCACAGGCTCAGTTATGTATGCGGCCAGTCGAACACGAAATCCCGTATTTGCAACTAAGCTAACAGGTATAGATTATACAAATAATATCTGATCTGGCTGTTCAATTACTTATGTTACACTTTTCCTTTCAATAATTCGTTCAAATGTGATGATAAAATATTAAAAGAAACTCTGATATATTTCAGTAATTATTATGTGGAAATAAAGCAGGTCTGGGAACCGAACCTCAAGCAAGCTGCTCGCAAATCTGTGCGATTCCGTACTGCTTCTTATTATAGTTCGTCGCTGAGATCCTAGACCGGACTATCTATAATTAGTGTGTGTCTCTGACTAAAAACAATTTAAGACAAACATTGCACTCTCAGATTTGTATTCGGGGATACCGGAGGTCAAACCTGGAATCCACTGCTTGCAACTAAACTTACATGTCCAGATTGCTCAACTACTCCCTAACCTGTCCTAGTATTTATTTGATGTATGTAAAATTGTTCTAGTTATGAAATACCTTATATGTTATACTATGATAATTATGTTAAAGAAAATAGATGCTAAATGATGCTAGGAATTCTTATGTTGAAATGGTATTTTTGAGACCACTCTAGTACTCATCTCTTCTAGGAGGCTTTGAAAGAGTTTAGTTGGGTTTGGTGGATGGACAGTTCAACAAGAATGAAAACAACTGACCTTGACCCGGCTCTCCAATACAGCATTGAAAACTCCATACTATTCTTCACTAATAGTCAAATTCTCAACGTTGCCAGACATACAGATCTACGGACCATGCTATATTTGAATGAGGATACGTGCAAATATCGTTATTTATGCGAAATCGAGGCGAGTTTCGTTCTCTACCATTTTGATTACGTCACCAAAACGATTGTTGATTCTTGGTGCGCATGCGCACTCACTGAACAGTGCATTGCACCACCAGGTGCTAAACTATCGTGTAATTCCCATGAACACAATGATGGGGTGTGTCATCGATTTGACCAATCGGCTTTAAGTATTATCTTAAGAACATTATTTCATTATTGTAACGAGTATCCACTCGTACGAGGGCCTTTTAGAATACATGATATTCGACGTGGAGAGGGGATAAAATTCTTTCCTGAATAAACATCATATTTTATTTTAAAATGTCTCTAAAATAAACAATAATACACATGTTACTATACATAGTAACATTTTACTATGTAAATTCGTTCCCGCAATAATGATTATCGTCTCTGCCAGTGAGATTATCACGGCACGTCAGGGCGATTATGAAATAATGACAAAGACAAAAAACGTGCACACTGACGTCATTTTCACGAAAATACAGAGGTCGCCGTATACTTGGTAGGCAAACATTTAACAATAAAAGCTTTAAATTAAAGGGTTTAAATGGAACTATCGGTGCAATAACAGTGAAATTAGTTTTACCAATAATGACACCTTCCGTATTTGAGTAACGAGTACTACCCGAAACCGTACCGGATGTTTACATTCGGTAATGGTCATTAGGCAGCGAGACAAGGAAATGTTTTGTTGAAACGTTTTGTTTTACTTTATTCGCTGAGAAATGTTAATTGTTCCAGCGAAATGGCTAGGGTCATTCAAGCCGAGATTCTTTTGAAACTGACCTATGCTTGATCGACCCTAGCTGTGCTCACCTGTTGAAATGAACACCGAAACCAGCCGATGTAAAACAGGAAATTTTTGAAGAATGGAAAAATTGCTGGCTTATTGATAATTCTGAAAACACGTACAAAAAGGTTTGGTCGTTTTGAGTTCCAGTCACTCGTAATTTTTACGCAGCTCAATGTAATTCAAAAACATTTTGTTATATCTCATTTTTTAGAGTTTCAGATTACATGCTAATAATATGACATATCCTTCATTATTCCACAAAGTCCTGTTTTTAGATCCATTTAAAATCATTGACAAATGACAAAACATATGTATTATACAGGATAATACATGGTTGACCGTGGCTTTAGGTTGATAATTGACCCAGTGAAAATAATTGCCCTCGATTATTCCTTCCACTGGGGCAATTATCAACCAAAAGCCATGGTCAACCATGTATAAGGTTATAAAGTTGTTTTTAAAGTGTTTTTGTTTTAAAAAGGTGTACCCAAAATGAATTTCTGCTACAAATAAATGATGTTTGCTGATAAAAATATATTGTAGTTTCACAATGTTACTTGCATCAAGAAGACATAGTTTTGTTAATTTCGGAATTTTAGCTTGAAAACAAATGGGTAAAGAACAATCATAATAGAAACTGAAACAACTATTTTTAACCTTAAAGAGCACATGCTTCGTTCAAGAAAATAATTATCTACTTTAAATATGAATACGACTTTTCATCTGTAGCACGCAAATCGGCTTTCTATATTCTCATAAATTACAAATAATATAGTATCAAAACACCTCATTTTCTAAACAAGATCGAACATATTGGAGGAAAACACAGATACTTGAATGTATGATGCAGATCTCAACAGTATCATCGGGAGCATTTCAGGAGCTCATAACAACAGTAGAATAAGTCGAAAGGACCTGTGTAATGGCGAAAATTTGCCGATAATGTATATATTTTTAATCGGATTCCTGCTACAATTTGGAATAACCGGTAAGATGGATTTTGTCATTTCGACGTAAAAATGATTATTCTTTGCGCAGAACGCAGTGATATGCTTAGGATTGGTATATAAGCTATAAAATTCATGTCTGGACTGGAACCCTTGTGGATTTTAAGCTTTTATAAAATGTTGAAATATCGTCGACAATTCATGATTAATAGTTGTATTGTGCCTTATTCTGATTATCAATGTACCAAATCAAAAGTGAAGCAATAAAACTAATGCAAATGCACTAGAACTAAATTGATCAGTGTTAATAATTTGATTTTAATTATTAAAACAAAAAGTATATGGTTTGTGAACAGATTCAAAATTACAAGCGATAGTTTGTGGCCGCGTAGCTATTTATTAAAAGTAACATTCAAAACGCCTTATCATATGTTTTTAAATTTGTTTTGAACATTTAAGTCAAGCGAGTTCAACATGAAAATGCATTAAAATTTATGATCTATTTCTTTGCATCAACATATATTGTGCGCCTTTAATGATATAAATTACTAATTCTATTAATCAGTTTTATTCGTCAATCCTCTGACCTAACACGCATTCTTCTTCGCAAGAGCAAATCATGTAGATGCCAGCTGGTTTTCATAGCACACTGCTTAACTATTTCAGAGAGGTGTTAAGCTTGTTATTCATAAAGGATACCAATGCCAAGTAAGTATTAAGACTTTTCAAATGCATAAAATGATAAAAATGTTTTTAACAATGTGGTTTTCTTTGCCAACATTTTACTAAACTCATGCATAATATGATAAAACTATTGTCATTAGAAAAATTGTTTAAACTTGTTTAAACACATGCGACAAACGAAGCCGTATAATACATTGGAAACTCGCTATTTTCAACTCTGTTATCTCGATTTTCTGGTCATGTCGAACTTATTTTCGAATGTTTTAGGTTCAGTTATACACTGTTTGTATTTCGGTTATAGTAATGTTCGGTATCTCGAAGTTATTCTCGAGGTCAGAACGACTTCGACATAGGGAGTCTTGCTGTAGTGTTAGGGAGTCTTGCTGTAGTGTTAGGGAGTCTTGCTGTAGTGTATATATTTTCCAAGCAAATTTTGCACGAATAAAACTACTTGTACGAGACTAATCTTTCATACTCATGCGGTATACGAACCCTTATAATATTTGAAATTATTATGTCTGATATTATAGTAAAACAGTTCATATAGTACCACAATACCAAAACTTTATTTTAACATAAGTCTGTGGTCACCAAGTCGGACAAGAGGGTTTCGTCCGGGTACTCCGGTTTCCCCCACAACACAAGACCAGACTCACGCGCAACACCGTGCCAACGAGAGTGATAAATATAAGTTGCAATAGCTTGATTTACAATCGTTGTAAAATTAAATAAGTTAAAACTAAACTAACATAATTAGGGTAATTGCGGCCACCTTGGATTTTGGCGGCCATATTGGATAAATCCTGAGTGGGTACTGAGCTTTTTAAAATGCAGAGGAACGTGTCAAAGTGGGTTTACAAAGATTTATTTTCGCACAGCGTTTTGTTTTATTTTATTTTATTTTTTATCTTTTTGGAATTGACAATCTACGACAAATCTTTTATTTTGTCTTAAAACATACAAATATACAACAAGCTTTAAAGTGACACTACTATTCAAAATTAATACATACACATATAAACAAACCTTATTTTGAGTGATAAACCTGTAACTATAACTAACTAAGTAATAGATTTATGGGAACTTCTAATTACTGATAGAAAGATTGTAACCGGGTATTTACTAGCTGAAAACGCACATGTAGTAAATGACCGGTGAATGCTAAAACATTTACAGTAATCAAATATCTTCTTATAAGGTACAAATACCGTGTTTGTTGCACCTTTCTTTTAAATTTAATACGGTATCCTTCATAAGAACCAAAGTTTTCGATAATTATTAATTATTTTCAGGAAAATTAAAACATTTTTATTGATATTGGTATATCTCAAGCGTTTTAAAGAGTTTTAATGTTCCGAAATGTTGTTCTTAGTGCATTGACTCCATGCAACATAACAGTTTTGTCCAATTTTGATCAAGGGGATCTCAAGGACCTTTTGATTTGACTTGCTCCATGTTTTTCTTTGCTTTTACATTAATTTATCTAAATTATTTGATCCAATATGATCCAATGCGGACATACATTGTAGTTTGGATGAATTAACATTTTATTGACCAACCAGCCAACCACAGCGTCAAAACATCGTGACATGTGTAATTGTTTTAATCTTAATAATGTTGATACATAGTTTCATCGTCAGCAAAAATGTTAAATGGTGAATGATGAATGCAGATTTCCATGTTATTAGTGTACATAGTGTACAGATGTCACCACTAAATATATTTTTTTAATTCTATAGCGAAATGATAGATTTGCACGCGAAATAACACTGATAATTAGTGTTACAAGACCTCTTACACATTTTATAGGATAAATTCTTCCTCTTGTGTCCTTAGCAATGAATAACATCAGAAAAAAGGTTTTACGTAACCACGACGTATTCGATCAAGTTGTAAATGTGAAAAAGAAAAAAAAATAGAATAAGCTAATTACAAACCACAACGTTTTAAGACCGACAAATATGGAAAGTATATAATGATTAAGCTTTGATTCATTGTCGTGTGTTTATACTAAAAAGACAACAACAGGTAAGACCGACTGTCACTTTGTTTGTTTTGCTTACTCAGGAACAATAGAGAGCTTTGATTCGACAAGTAAATGCAATAATTTCCCCAGAATAAGTGTCTTTTGACCAAGAAACAATCAATTTTAGAAGAGGAGTTTTGACTGGCAGTTTATCGCCATAAGTCGAAGAAAATGTCAAGACAGAGATTTTAACTAAGTGTAGACCAAAACGATTAAAACTATGGCCTAAGGTCCCCAAACTTCGTAAGCAGGTTGGTCATAACCAGTATATGAATCATATTTCTATAGTGGTCAGTGGGTCAAAGGTCAAGGTCGTTGTGACCGTAACTGAACATTTGCAGTTTCGTATCAATAATTGAAACACTTTCAATTTCCCTTAAACATGACCAGCACCCTAGCTTTTTGTCGTCAGTTGGTCAAGAGTCAAGGTCGTGCTGACCTTGAGCTGAAAGTCCGAATTCGTTCAATAACAAAAGAACGTTTGAATCCAGGTACCTCAAACTTGGTATGCTGTTGAACTGCATCTGTTTCCGTTTAGTGATGTTTCAAAACCATTCGCGGTGTCGTTGGTGTTTTGCATCAAAATTAGTTTTGTCAATCTGTTAGTGAGATGCTCGTGTAGTTTGTATTGCATAATCCATAAATAGTTTTACATAAATCGTCAATAAATTTCATTTCGGAATAATTCATCAAACTCATAAACGCGTGTTCACTAGCTCCACCTATGTCACCGACATTTTGTCGTTAACAAACATATGGTGTCGCAATTTGCGATTCATTCCAAACTGTCTGGTGTTATTTCAGGAATCAGAGCCAGAAAGATTGCAACCACGGTTGTCGTTCTTGTCATGTGTTTCCTCATGATTTCCAATATAAAGGGTGAGATATTTAAAGTCATTCGGAGCTCCTCGGTCATTTTATCGAAAACAACCTCGGATGTATGCCGGTACATCAGTATAAATAGCCCGTAAACTTTGAAATATAGTATAAATTAAATGTAGTGTTTTAGCTTGTAATTGTTGATCAAAAGTTCAATTGATTGCCAGTGAAGTGTATTATTTACATAATAAAGATTTCCAAGAGTTTGGTCATTAAGTTTAACTGCTAAATTGAAATTACTACGCGATATACTTGCAGCGTAGTTAAAGTGTACCGATTTCTGACATTGTAAACCGTCCATATGCATCCGAGTGTGTTTTTTTTTGGAAAAAAATGGCCGAGGAGTTCCGAATGATTTAAAGTGAACAAAAGTTTAACAATTATAACAACTTGTTCATCAGTGGGACAATGATTTAACTCAATTCATTTCAATTCAATATCATTTTTCTCCTTATATATGCATTTTTTAATACAAGTATGATATGGGATTCTATATTCTAGTGCAGCATTACAAATATGTACAGTATGTCTCACCATAGGGTGATTAGATTAGCTTATATAAGCTTCATTGACAAGCAAACAAAACAACATGATGTGTCTCACACCTGTTGCATTGAACATAAGCATATTGAACGTATGATATCATAAAGAATATCATCTTCATATCATCTTCAAGTAATGGTGTATTGGAGCGCCAACGAGCCTTAACGTAATCATAGTGCGGTGCACGTTCAAGTTCTTCTGTGTCTTTTGTTACAATTGTAAAGTTCTTTTGTGTCTTTTGTTACAATTGTAAATGCGTCAGAAGCCACATATGTCGCTTGAAAAATTGAATCGACTTTGCTTAGCATTTATTTAGGTTTAAGAACTTAAAATTGAATGCTTTATATTATTTTATGCTTGTTCCCATATTGTTAATCAAATTTATTGATATAAAAATCACCTCTTACCGGCTTCTTTGCGCTGTTTCAATTAAGCTATTGTTATACACACTTTATAATAGGTTCATTGACTTTCGTCTATTAGTAACTAAGTAATTTCTACTTAAACATTACACAGTTAAAGGGCTATTATTATTGTGTAACTGACTCGATGCACGTGGATTTCTCCACACTTTCCCCTTTTATTGTATTGTATTGTATATACTATGAACATTGTATTATGTTTTCGCAATAAACTTATTGTATCATATATGAATATATACACACATTATTTGCTGTCCAGTAGTTACATAGCAACGGTTCTGGACAAACGTATGAAAGCGTTTGTCACTATTTAAAGGGAAATAACTCTTTTTAACATTGCAGATGCTATTTCTGTACAGTCAAACATGGATCACGGAGAAAGTAGTTCCAATTATCAAATTTATGAACTTCAACCACAGCAAGGGGAACAAAAGAAGCAGAAACATCAACAACAACAAAAACAACAACACCAAAAGCAGCAAGGATTGAATGTCAATACCTTACTAGCTGATGATTCGGAATCGGCAAAGGACGACATATTAAAAACATGTATGTAGGATATCAAAATATATATTGCATATTAATTTATTTTTCTAAAATTTTATTTTTTTATTTATCTAGAATAATCAATCGAGCAAATCTCGTTTAATAGGACCAAGCTCTTCGCCAATTCATCGAGTAACTCTTTGATAAAGGACCAAGTATATCTCATGTTCGGCATGTATTGTGTGTGTTCCTTCCTTTAAATCAAAGTGTTTTAGTCATTTTGAAGAGAGAGAGAATTACTCTTTGTACTACCAAATTAAGTTGAGGTAAGAAGTTTGTAAGCATGAAATAAGACAGTCGACTGTTTTGGCTTAATATAATTTGGGCCAAAATCTCTTCTGTATCATGAAATTTCAATCTATTCTGTTGTGCCAGAAATCTTATGAACATGTGAGAAGGAAAAGGAGATATAATTTAGTCAATACCAAACAACAAGCTGTGCATATAAATTATGTACTCACAAGAATATCATATAAATATCAAATTTCAGGTAAAATTACGCATAATTGTTCCGAATGGTTTGCAAACTCACTGGAAGACAACTTACGAACAATATCCATGTACCCGCGGAGTAATCTATCGGATTTTTCTGAACTTGAAGCCCCGCAGAAAAATGATACGTCATTTCCTGTCATAGTTACGTCAGCCAGCAGAGGTTTCTTCGGGAGCATGCAAGGACTGCTGAGAAGCGTGTACGACTTTGTTGTTCCAAAGTATCAAGATGTTCAAGTGGTTGTTTATGACATGGGATTAACTACTGATCAAGTGGCACAGGTTAGTTTGTGTTTTTTTTTATATGAAATCACATTTATAATTGAATTAAAGTTTATTCAGGATGAGTTCAGTAGCAAAACAAAATCCTCAAAATGAACGAGCATTTATCGATAACGATGATTTAGATATGAATGCAATCTGTGGTTTCTGTCTTTTGACTCTGGTTGTCCTCGTTTATTTTATGTTTGACCTAGAGCCCAGTACCTCCAAGCAAGGTCATCGTAAATTGTTGGCTACCGATCTTGTCCCTGTGATTTTATGTAAAGCGGTTGGATAAGAAACAACAACAACTAATCTTAAAAGAACAACAACAAAGAACAAAAAAGAAATCGAAAAGTATTAATGAAGAGTAATACTACGAACGTTCACCAATTACACATGTTCAAACAACACGAATTTGAAATACGCCTTTGAATCGCTCTTGACCCTCTAGTATCGACTGGAATTGAATGGAAATAGGAGAATAAAAATTCCATGCATCAATTTATTATCACATTAACAATCCAGAGAAATAAAAACTTCATTACAGACAAAACGTTAATATCACGCGATATTTACAACAATATTTCTCGGAATAATCTAATAAAGAGCTATTTGTGGCATTAACTTAATTACAAAATAATAAATACCACGAGAAGGCTGCACGATATAACATCTTACTAGGGCCATAAGGCTTTTAACTCCAGCTGCCTACAATTTGAAATACGCCTTTGCATCACTCACGACCCCTAGTATCGGCTTGAATTACTTGGAAATAGGAGAATAAAAACTCCATGCACCAATTTATTATCACATTAACAATCCAGTGGAATAAAAAAATAAGTAACTTCATTACGGATGAAACGTTAATATAATGTGATATTTACAACAGATTAATCCGATAAAGAGGTATTTGGGATATATATGTAATAAAAAGAAACAATAAACCATGGACAATACGGCGAGAAGGCTGATCGATTAGGCTAATAATAGTCACCGCAAGGCTCTTTACTCCAGCTGTCGTGTTTGTGACAGCGAAGCTGTGAAATCATATACTACAACATATACATGCAACAGATGTTCAAAAAGACTTACCATTTTATCGCGGCATTGGTGAGAATATCTATTGTTGATTGCTGATTAACACACACACTTTTTATTTTGTCACGGTAACATATCGTTACAACAGACATGTAATAACATATACATGTACAGGCAATTGGTAACAAAGATATTGTTGATGCATTGAAAGCATCGATAGGGTACATGGCTATAAACTTCAGATTATGTTAAGCGATAGTAAAAAAATGCGAAAGTATATTGCTTGTATAAATTGCTTATGTATATTTTAGGTAAATAAATACTGCGACATTTGTACAGTACGACTATTCAACTTCAGTCGTTATCCGCCCCATGTCTCACACCTGAAGAAGTATGCTTGGAAGCCAATCATGATTCAGGTAATCACGTGATTCAGGCTGATACTTTTCAGGGGCGGATTCAGGATTTGATGTAAGAGGGAGAGTAATTTAGGGGCGTAATCTTTTGACTTGCGCCCCTTCCTCAGAATCAAAATTAATTTGGTTTAAGGTGTTGGTAGGGGTGGGGGGGGGGTGATCCCCAAAGAATATTTTAACGATTTCTAGTCAAAAATGGTGCATTTTGGGCCAATTTCTTTACTCCTTTTCTCATATATTGAAATGAAAAGTAATCTTTGGCTATTTTAGGGGGTTGGGGTCGCGCCACCACCCCCATCCCCGAATCCACTAGTGCATTTGATTTAAAGCAATTTAACTTCGAGTGAAATTTCTTCACTGAACGTTCCAATGCTGCTTGCCCTAACTTCTAACGGTAAAAGTGGTTAGTTCTATTATAAATCGCGTTCAAAATATACTCATGTTCGTGTATAGACCTGTTCTATTTAAATAGGTTCTACCTTCAATTGTAATGGTGGACTGTATCTAAAAGACCTGAAATGTCTTTTATGCTCGGACAAGTACGCGGTCAGTCTAGAACGAACTTTAGACCGCCTGCTCTCAATCAATACTGTTCCGCAATGTAATGTGTCAATGAGGTCACAGACCGGACCATTAAATAGAAACAAGTGTGTGTCTCCTAAAATATATAATGCTACGTCGAAAATCACAGCCTCAGTCATGTATGCGGCCAGTCGAATCCCGTGCTTGCAACTAAGCTAACAGGTCTAGATTATACAAATAATATCTGATTTGTCTGAGGCTGTTCAATTACTTATGTAACACTTTTCTTTTCAATTATTCTCTCAAATGTAATGATTATATATTAAAGGAAACTCTGACATATTTAAGTAACTATTATGTGGTAATATAGCAGGTCTAGGAACCGAACCTCGGACCAGCTGCTAGCAAATCTGTGCGATTCCGTACTACTCCTTACTACAGTTTGTCGATGAGATCCTAGACCGGACCATGTATTACTAGTGTGTTTATCTGACTAAAAACAATATAAGTCAAACATAGCACGCTCAGATTTATATTCGGGGATACCGGAGGTCAGACCTGGAATCCACTGCTTGCAACTAAGCTTACATGTCCAGATTGCTCAACTACTTCCTAACCTGTGCTAGTATTTATATTGATGTATGCAAATTGTTCTAGTTGTGAAATACCTTTTATGTTATACTATAAAAATAATGTTAAAGGAAATGGATGCTAATAGATGCTAGGAATTGTTATGTTGGAATTGTATTTTTGAGACAACTCTAGTACTCATCTCTTCTAGGAGGCATTGAAAGAGTTTAGTTGGGTTTGGTGGATGGACAGCTCAGCAAGAATTAAAACAACTGACATTGACCCGGCTCTTCAATACAGCATTGACAACTCCATACTATTCTTCACTTATGGTCAAATCCTCAACGTTGCTAGGCATACAGATGTACGGACCATGCTTTATTTGAATGAGGATACGTGCAAATATCGTTATTTCGGCGAAATCGAGGCGGGTTTCGTTCTCTTCCATTTTGATGGCGTCACCAAAACGATTGTTGACTCTTGGTGCGCATGCGCACTCACTGAACAGTGCATTTCACCACCAGGTGCTAAACTATCGTGTAATTCCCATGAACACAAGGACGGGGAGTGTCATCGATTTGACCAATCGGTTTTAAGCATTATCTTAAGAAGGTTATTTCATCATTGTAATGATTATCCACTCGTACGAGAGCCTTTAAGAATACATGACATTCGACGTGGAAAGAGTATAAGGTTTTTTCCTGACTAAACATCATACATTTTTTTGGCGTTCTTTTGTACTAAAAACGAGTATCAAAACACCATATAAACGAAATAATTGGAGGGAAAGACATTGATTGGAATTCAATATACTATAATATGAAGTATCCGGGAGATAGTTTAAAACAAGAGGCATAAGGCGTATTTTGAAATAATTGGCATAACAATATATTAGAAATAAGGGGCATTAGGAATACATTTGAAATAAGGGGCATTAAAAATACATTTGAAATACAGGGCATTACAAATACATTTAAAATAAGGGGCATTAGGGATACATTATAAATATGGGGCCTTAGAAATACATTTGAAATAATGGGAATTAGGAATACCTTTAAAATTATGGGCATTAGGAATATATATTTAAAATATTGGGCTTTATTAATGTATTTGAAATAAGGGCGAACAAAATATAATAATAATGAATGCAATGAATAAAGAGAAATCCGCATTGATTTCCATGCTCGTTTATTTTAGAAATGTTCTAGAAATTTTATTATCCATTAATATTCTTCGGTCTAACTTCTGGTTCTTATTTGCTGAAACTTTAACGATATATGTTGTAGAAATACGGGTTCATTAACCCTTTATTGAAGTGGAGCGGGGGTGGGCTGTGCCCCCTCCTAACCCCCTTGTATTGTATTTTGAGAATTTTCAGTTAATTGTTGTGTGAACTTTCTGGGCAGTTGGTATTTTAAAGTCAGACAGTAACTTGTAATAAATAAATGATTTTTAAAACGTATCTATGTTCGAGCATTTGTTGTCGTCTGTAATGTTTTGTAAGGAAATAATTATTCCCAGTATTCAGCATTCGGCTTCAGGAAAACAGGATTACCATTTTTCTAATAAACGGTAAGATATGTTCGGTTCTAAAAATATACTAAGTTATTTAGGTTTGTTAAGGGAAAGTAACTACAGTTTACTTTGAAAGTAGTTCTTAACGTTGATGGGTACACTCCTTTGTTTGCATTAAAACTATTTTCATTGTTGATGTTTCACTGATAAATCTCCAGATTTCACCAAAAAGCATGAAAGAAAATTGGTAATTTCTTGTACATGTTGGAATTCAAAAGCTCTAAAAAAGTACACAGAGGGATTAATTAAATAATTCATTTATTATTATTATTCAATATGATTCCTCCTAATAGGGTCTAAACGTTGACAAATATGTATGCCTAAATAGGAGTCAGCGGATTGCGGTACCGGAGACCGGCGAATGGAGTCAGACTTTAAAATGTTTGCGGAAAAGTTGCGTCCCTTAGTTATAAACTGTACATTTTTTACTTACGGAGGATTGTAAATATTCAATAATTTCGGTTGTATTAATCCATACGTACGCAAATCACATTGGTGAGTTACAATATATTCTTGTACAATATATCAGATCAACAAACCATATTTCAGAAAATTCTTCCTCTTCTGAACTTAAAGTTTGTCTTTTGAAGTGAGTTTAAGGGACTCGCATGTTTTGGACCATAAATAAGCTTTCCCGGTAATGTATCTGTTAGTCCAAATACTTGTACGTTGACGGATTTTTTTTTATATTTTTAGATATGGCAAATCCTTCACGTACAAATTGTTTTGTTATTCCGATCGGGATTCCGGGTTAAAGCATATCGCGTCCATAAAATATCATAAAACAAGAAGTATTACTAGATAATGTTATTTTATATTAGTTCCATACACAAAAATAAATATCCGACGAATAATTATGGGTTTGATGGGGTTTTCTTCATTGCATTCTGTTAAAACATAACGATATATACATGAAGGGCACCTGCAAGGTTTCAGTTCACAGTTTTACAACATTCTGAAACCTTATCCTCCGCATGTCTTGTGATGTTTTAGTGATGTTAACTTATTTATTTGTATGTATACCCAAATGACTATGGGTCGTATCAAAAGTAAGGATAGTACTGCTCTTAACTACCCCGTTTGGGCGCCTTTAAATGACTACTAAACCTATTCTTTAATTGAGATGTACATGTTGTATTTTCTTTGCATAGAAACCAGTGCTTCACAAGGTATTAAGCCACAGGATGAGTCAACATGCAACACTCATTATCTTAAAAAACCCTCTTTCAGCACAAGAGACATACTGCATCAAAAATAATCTTACAAAAAACTAGAATTTGCTTCTTATTAAATTCAAGTTTTAGAAAATTTTAATCATTGCATTTAGTTAAATCAATCACAAATATTTTATGAGTATTAAAGTCATTATATATTCATTTATAGTGGATGTCAATATGTGTCCCCTATGCATTGAAAAAATAGCTCAATTTTGAAATAATTTTTTTGGCAATTTTAAATTGCAATACCTCCTGAAAATTTGGTCATTAAATAAGCATAAGGCGTGGGAATGTATATTTTATCCTTATTTCATTTTTGTTTATAATACAGCACAAACTTTGTGAGTTGACAAGTTATTTTTTTTGGTGTCAACTTTTGACAAAAAGTGTTGTTGTTTTTATTTTCCTTGAACAACTCATTAATTATGCACATGGCTTATAGTTCAGAAAAATGCATATGGTTTAGTCTAGGTTCTTGTCATATTGAAACAATTTTATGAGTCACCACTTTTATTGGAAATGTTCGCAATATTTGGATTTAAGGTCGAACTATTTTCTGATTTGTATTTCCTGATACTTCCCTTAACTAAATTCTGTGTAATTTGATTTATATATTTAAATGTAAAAATAGGTGACAATCACGATGACAAGGTTTGAATTTTCAACCCCTATGTCATAATGATGCCTCGTTATTGACGGATAATGAAACAATGTTATATTCTGATGGATTAAACGAAGCTGTAAGATTTGATATAACTTAAAGCAGCTTTTAAGAATTACTCAACTATGACAAATCGCAAAAGTAAGTTATGTAGGAATGGATAGAATAATTCAGATTAAAATACTGTTAACATAATTCAAGGAAATGTTTAGTTACATAAAATGGAGTTTACTAAATATGGTTCTAGGACTTTTAGCATAAGTATAAATGAACATATTAAAGGCACATGTTAATAAGCTATTAATGGTACTTATTAATACTAAACTGCATATTAATAGCATTCATGAAGTAAGTAAGCACCATAAATGACTTGTGGACATTGATTTTTGCATATGTATACAAGTACATAATGGGTCTTCAAGAAATAGGGTAATTGTATTCCAAAGGTGCATTATCTAAAAAAACAATTCATTGATGAATTAAATTAGGAAAAACAGTCTATGATTAAACATGTAAGATTATACGACTACATCATTCATGGTTCATGCAGTAACAAAAGTCAAATTGTAGATAATAAAAATACATATTAGATTATAAAACAAATGAATAACAGTGCTCCAGCCAGGATTTGAAAGGGACAGGTGCTAGGTCAGAAAGGGCACTTTTGATGTGCATTGAATGCGCCTTAATTTGGCACTTTAAAGAGCCAATGTTCAAATTGTATTGTGTACGAGTTTTAACTACTTTCAATACTAATAGTTTGTTATGAATACCTTACCTGTTATCTTTACTAGTGTCAACATTATGTCTAACTATTATTTTTATACTTATTTCTGTTAATTGAAAATGACAAAGCAGGGTGTAGTAAAAAAGCAACAGGGTGCTGGAAAAGGGCAGAAGGGTGCCCCACCCTGCTATTTAGGCCTAGCCGGAGCACTGGAATAAGGTACATCAATATGTTTGTTTAACAACAATATATAAATATTCATATTATATACGAACATTACATGCACAGTTGGTATACACAAACTGCTTAATATACTTATATTATCTAGGATGTAAGAGTGCAATGGCATAGTGTTACATAGAATATAAT